>NW_005054320.1:777510-777933 GCF_000277835.1 Geospiza fortis
ATGTAGCTGGTCAGCAGAGGCAGGCTGTGACTGACAGCAAGAGGAGAAATTAGCAGCAGCTGTTGAGGAGGTTGAGGGCTGCTTAAATAGCCCGGATCTGGAGAAGAGGTGAGAGAACTGCAAATAATGCCTTCATGGAGTAGGAGAAGATATGGATGGGATGTCAGGCAGAAAACTCAAGAAACTTTCTTGTTGAATGAGTCAGAAATGAGAAGAGCCCTCTCAGCTGAGAGCATCTAAATCTGTGTCACCTTCAGCCTTCTACAAGATCTGATTGTGAAGGCATGCACCCTGGGCTCTGAGCAGCCACCAGGGCTGTTTTTCTCCAAGCCTGGTCTGGTTTTGTCTGAAGCTGCTTTATCCAAGGATTCTGTTAACTCAAGCTTGAAGGGACAGGGGTGGAGGCGGGGAAGGGGGGGAGGG
>NW_005054320.1:777964-805855 GCF_000277835.1 Geospiza fortis
TTCCTATGAAACTAACTCAAAGCATGTGAAGTTTACAAGTCTTTATAAAGTTTGGCCCAGGCCAGTGGGACTAGCTTAGCTGTTTCCTACATATAGCAGCTCACTTCTGTATCAGTGCTAGGAAGATTGGGATTATTTGTCCTTTATTGTTCTTTATTTTCTATGTTTTATACATCAACGTGCATAATAGCAATTATTTTGTGCTTTTCCAGCTCTGCTGGGTAAAGTACATGGGGATTTTTTGATACAGACAGACAAAGAGTAAAGTGCTGCTCAAACCACTGCACTTTCCAGGTTGTGACTCAGTCTTTGGGATTGCTTTGTCTTAAAGACAGATAGAGCTATAACCAATTGTTTTGGCTTGTTTTTTGGTTTGTTTGTTTATTTGGGGTTTTTTGTTTGTTTGGGTGGGTTTTTTTGTTGTTGTTTTGTTTTCTTTTGTTAGGCTGTTACTGTGCCCGGACATGTGCAATGCAGACCAGAGTTCTGCTTCAGTTTTAGAAGATTAAGGCAAGACTGAGTAGATTTTCTTTGATCTACCAAGACCTCCCCTGCTGATCTACAAAGAGAGGGCAAGATTGCAAGCTAATAATAGGGCTTATTTGTGGTCAGGATACACTACTTCTTCCAAGCTGGACATTGGCTCCAGTACTTATTTACTGGGCACCAGGAATAAGTTTTCACCCATGCAATTTCCAGTTGCAAGATAGGCTTAGTTCTAAATTACTGATCTGTGATGATTTCAGTCATGGCAATGATTAATTTTGCTGATGAGTTGATGGTTTTGTAAACATGTAGGGCAGCTCTGCAAAAGTCATTTTTTATGAGGTATTTGCTGCTTTTCCTTTTCAAATTTCATGCTGTTTACCTTGAGAATGCTGTATAAAAGTCGCATGTCCTATGAGCCAGTATTACTTTGCTCAGTGTTAGCAGGGCTGAGTTGTTCCAGCAGTAAGGGTGCACATTCCAAAGCAATTAGAGCAGATTCATAAGTAAATACTGCTCAGCAGCTGATAAAATGCATTTCAGATGTCTTCATAAATAGATTCAGGTGACCAGTAAAGAACTACTTTCTTTAATCTTTGCAGTCAAATGTGAAAATACTTCTTTTGATTCTTAACAGCTTTTTCATTTAAAAATTGCTGTGAAATGAAAGTAGTTCATTTGTCTTGTTGAAATAGCCTGCAAGTGAGTCACAGTGAAAAGAAACGGTGACAATCATGGATTCCCCACCCTATGTGCTTTGTCAGGGTCTCTGCCCTCTCTGAGCTTAACCGCCCATTGAAATCACTCCATGCTTGGTTTACTGTGAGTATAAAATCTTCTAGGGAGGAGGAAGAACAAGTGGAAGGGTGGAAACAAAAAAAAAGAATTTCCTCTGCCTATAAACTGCTGTACAAAATTGCAATTCATCTGGGAAGCTCTGCAAACTGAAGCATACCTGTTTTCTGCTCAGAATGAGTATGGCTTCAAGCAGCAGCATGATTCCCAAACTTCTTGGACCAGCTTTTACCTATATTATCTCTTGTCATAGAGCTTTGAATTCCCAACCTCAGAACAGGGGTGTAGTCTCCAGGCCCTCTTGCAAGCCCACCTCACAGCTATCTCTATTTCCAGCTGTGAGAACACCTGCCCTAGGGCACTTTTTGGTAAATACATAGGATGTTGGCCATTATGTATGCCAAGACCAAAGCTAAAAATCTTTCTCCAGAAGCATTCTTTCAGAAATTAAACAAAACAGTCTTTTACATGTGGGTTTGCTTTTCTCTTTCATTACCCCTGTTTTCCTGATTTTCATTCTCTACTATCTTTTATACCTCTTGGCTAGTGTTACTTTCTGGGGATTGTTTCCTTTTGTTTTGAATCATAAAATAAATGGACCTTTAAAGGCCATCTAGTCTAAAAACTCCTGGAATAAGCAGGGACATTCTTTACCAGACCAGGTTGCTCAGAAACCTGTCTAGCCTAACCTTGAATGTTTCCAAGAATGAGGTATTCACCACCTTTCTGGGCAACCACTCCAGTGTTTAATCACAGTCATTATAAAAAACTTGCTCTTTATAGCTGATCTAAATCAGCCTTCTTCTCATTTAAAACCATCACCTCTCATCCTATCACAGCAGTCCTGCTAAAAAGTTGGTCCTTATCTTTCTTATAATCAGAGAATCATCAAGGCTGGAAGAGACCTCTAAGATGATCAAGTCCAACCATTAACCCAGTACTGCTAAGACCCCTTGAAGTACTGAAAGGCTGCTTGAAGGCTTTCTCAGAGCCTTGTTCTCCCAGGAAGAACAACCACAACTCTTTTTGCTTATCCTCACAGGAGAGGGGGCTTCAGCCCTTAGATCATCTTCATGGCTTCTCTGCACAAGAAGACAGGCAGGGGGCAAGGCAGGACACTCACTGGAAACTCCAGCTGCAAGGACGAAGGAGGCCAAACATGTGAAGAGTGCATAGGGCTGAGTGCTGAGCCTAAGGAGCTGTAGAGAGTGGAGGTGGGCCTCAAGCAATAACAGCTGAACTTCAGCCTTGACATTGCATGAGCCAAACCCTAAATCTGTTTGCTTTGACTGGGTAACTTAAGACCTGCACTTGGACACTGTGGTCCAGGTCCTGGCCAAGCATATGGAGCATTAGCCTGTGTGAGTATGAGGAAGAAATAATCAGCTTTGGCAGTCCAAGTCCTAAGCCTGTCATATAAGCACACCCTGAACCTTAAACCTATGTGTAGCCCTTTTTCCAGTTCAGCATTTGAAAATGTGTCCTTGCTCCAGTGCTTCACCCTGATGAAGAAAACAGACTTTATAAAGATTTTAAGCATAAAGTTGCCTTTTGTTCTGTATTGTACTGGGGCACACAGATAGTAATCATGCACAAAGATCTGTTTAATTTCATTTACTCCAGTTAACAGAAGTAGAGCTACCATTGGTTTGGGTTCTTTTTTTGGTTGTTGTTTTGTTTGGGTTTTTTGGTTGGTTTTATTTTTGTGTGTGTGTGTTTGTGTGTGTGTGTATTTTTGTGTTGGTATTGTTCTGTTTTTATGTGGTTTTCCTGGGCGTGGTTGTATGTGATGTGGTAGCATGAGAATTGTTGGTCAAAGAACTGGCTTGGCAGTTTTCTGTGGATATCCAGGAGGTTGCTAATGGCATGTATCTGGCAAGGTTCCAGATGTAATCAACTATCAGAAGATATTCTTTCCCTTGCTACCCCCCACCCCCCAAGCTTTCTTCCAGAACAGCACCTCATATTTATACTTGGTAAATCCCATTGCTGCTAGAAACCGTGGCCAGCTCTGTAGAGTACCTCCAGACTGATGTGATATCCAGGTAAAGCAAATCTACTTTTTATCTTCCTGCCTCCCAAGTCTAAATATAAAAATCTGTGTTTCCATGTGGTGTTTCTTTTATAATCCCAAGGTAAACTAAATAGAGAATCCTGTTGATTATGCTATGCAGTCATATTTACGACATGATTGTCTTCCTCAGCTAGACTCAGCTTTTTTAAAATAAAAAACAACAAACCAAGTATTTCCAGAATGAGGCAACTAAAGCTTTCCAACATCTCTGGGACCTTCAGTTCACAAGAAGTGTCCTGATCCTGGTTTGCTGTGAGTTAAAACCTAAACGAAATCTTTAGGTCAACCTTACGTCCACCATGGATCTCCACTACGTTAGAGACAAAGTAGATTAGAGTACAAATTTAACCTGGATTGTTTACCTGGAAGAGCTTTAAAGGACCTTCCTCAGTTTGGAAACCTTGTGGAAAAAGTAAAAGGAAGTTTCTATAATTTTATGTTTAGTTTCAAGCTGGAGTCAGAACCTTCATGGTATTTTCTGGCTTTGGCTATCAGCCAGCTGGCACAGGGTAGCTTTCAGCCCTCCCCATGGAGCCCTGCTCTCTGCAGGTCAACAGCTGAGCCACAGAGTCTGGCCACAGGCAGGAGAGTTGGGTCCTGGCCAACTTGGCATGCTACAGCCCTGCTGGGTAAGGATGCAGCAGGCCAATATCTGAGCCTCTGGGAATCAGGAAGAGGACCTGTAAGGAGCCTACCCCTGGCTCCCTTGGGAGAGTGCTTCTGCTTCACACCAGCACTGGTGTGGCAGGAAGCAGGTGTCTACATCATTCAGGACTGGATGGGAGGATTTTTATGTTCTCTGTTTCCTAATTCCACACTAAGTGGAACAAGGTTGAAATCTGCAGCAAAATTAGCTCTGAGTCCTACAACCCTGAGTGATATTCAGACTGCTAAAAAAAAAATTTAAAGTCCTGTCATGGTTCTTAAAATCCATGGGTTCTTACCTACTTCAAAGCTCTTGTGTTGGCATGACCAGCAGCAGTCCTGTATGTGGTCCCATGTGATGAGCAATGTGATTCACCTGCAGAGGAGGAACCTCCAAAGTCCTCTTCTGCTATAGAAACAGAATCATAGAATGGTTCAGCTAGAAGGGACCTTAAAGATAATTTAGTTTCAACACCTGTGCTATGGGCAGGGATACCACTCACTGGACCTTTTTGCTCAGGATCCCATCCAAAGTGGCCTTGAACATTTCAGTAGATGGGACAACTTCCCTAGGCAGCCTGTTCCAGTGCCTTGCCACTCTCACAGGAAACAATTCCTTCTTAATGTCTAATCTAAACCTTCCCTCTTTCAGTTTAAACCTTGCCCCTTGTCCTGTCACTGTCTGCCCATATAAAAACTCCTTCTTCCTCCTTTTTATGAGCCTCCATAAGGTACCAGAAGGCTGCAGTGAGGTGTCCCTTGAGGCCTTCTCTTCTCTAGGCTAAACAGCTCCAGCTCTCTCAGCCTGTCTTTGTAGAGAAAGTGCTCCATCCTTCTGATCATCTTCACGACCCTCCTCTGGATTTGCTCCAATAGGCTGATGCCTTTCCTGTGCTGCGAACCCTAGAACTGGATGCTCCCACCCCAGGTGGGGTCTCAAAAGGGGAGAATCCTCTCCCTTGACCTGCTGGCCAGGCTGCTTTGGATGCAGCCCAGGATGTGTTTGGCTTTCTGGGCTGCAAGAGCGCATGGCTGGGTCATGTCCAATTTTTTGTCCATGAGAACTCCCAAGTCCTTCTCCACAGGGCTGCTCTCAATGATTGCTTCTTCCAGTCTATGCTTTTGTCTGGGATTGGCCAATACTCCATCACTTTGAAACCTGGATGGTCCTGCTGGATCAGTGTATCAGTGTTGCAGTGTATCTTTGCTGTGGGCCATAGTCTTGACCTCGGGTACAAAAGTGTGTGGTGAGATCTGCAGCTTTGGAAGTCTGAATGTGGTAACCCAGGCTAAACCTGGCCTGTGTTCCTTGTACCTTGAATGCAAAGGTAAATCTTTCTCATTTTTAAACTTGTTGGTTTTCCACTTTGGTATGTTTCTGTTTGAATTTTGTCCTGGGAATGAGAATGTTAATAGCTACTCTTTCACCTTTTAATTTGGTAAATTAGGCTAAGTACTGCTAATGTGACAATGTTTAAAGGGATTAGTTAGCACATTAACAGTTTCAGTGGCTAATCTCCTGTAGAACACAGAGGTTTGGAAAGGAATAACTGCTTCTCCCTAGTGCCTTTCAATTGCTTGTTCTGCATGGATACAGGTATTTCCTCAGTCTCTGGAGAAGGCTAGCAAGCAGTGTGCTGAGGTAACAAATGGTGTGATGCTTCCACAAAAATTGATAGTTGGCTGAGGTGCTGAGTTATCGTTAAAATCATCCCATGGAGACCACTCATCATGGTCAAAAATAGAAAATGCTTCGGGGCATGACAATGTCTTCACTTCTCAGGGAAGCCAAAAGCAGCTTCTCAGTCACATAAGGCCCATTATGCCTAATCACTTCTCATGACTAAGTTAGAACAAATAGCAGAAATCAATTTCTTCTGAGTTGCTGCTTTCATTTCCAACTGGTTGAAAAATCTGTGCTTCCCACACCCCCTTGAATTTGTTCCATGCATGCATGAACTACATGGTGTTAATTTTGCACTTGCTCTGTGTAAAGCTACATAACTTCTGCATACACATTTTTCAGCTGGGATGGTAGAAAACTGCTCTCTTTTGTCCATGTGCTTTTAGATTCAATACACAATGATAACAGGGATCTTGAATCTCTGGGTTCCTCTGGAACAGCTGCCTGCTGCTCAGATGTGGTAGGTCATGAAGCAGAGTGCTGGAGGGCAGGATACATTTGTGGTGGAAGATAGACAGAGGAAAATGAAGTCAAAGTTCCCTTCTTAAGGAAGTCTTTACATGCTGTTTACATGTAGACACAAATTATTCACCCCATCTCTTCTGCCTTAAATGTGTAATATTTTTTTTCCATTAGAGAAACAGACATCTCTGGCTATCCTTCAGAAGGAAGGTAGTGAAGTTCAGTGGAAATCCAGAATTAAAATCCTCTTGAGATGTGCAGTGTGTTATGTGTAATATATGGTAGGGATAATTAATGCTACTAATGTAAAAAATATTGTGAAATCTAAACCTTGTCTTTTGACCACCTCGGCCGGGAGCAGCTCTCTTATTCAGATTCAACTAGTTCCCGGATGCACGTTAAGATAACAATCGATGCCTTAACGTAAGAATAGAAGCTCCCAGGATGATAATCGTCGGTTTCCCGAGTTGTCGGGAGCCACCCGAAAGCGATTATTGCCTTGCCGATTGCATCTATCAAGATGGTCAGCGGCCGCCAAACTGATACATCTGAATACGTTGTTTCCCGGAGCCTATTGACGCTGACTACACACCTGGACCTGGCTCTTGTCCAGCTCTGCACATGGAAAGAAACAGCCATGCATGTGAAGAGATACAAAGGAAATTTGGTCATCTTTGCCTCGGGCGAAAGAAACTGTATAAAAGCTCGCTGCAAGAGGCAGCATTTGTGAACCGAGGGGGAGACTCTGACACTCTGGAGGTCAGATCCCGGTTCACCCGGTGCCCACCCCAGACTCGACACTGTATCTTGGGCTCTGGTGGTTTCGAAGACCGAACTTCGGTCTCGCAGACAAATTAATAAATCTTTGCTAAATTTTTGATAATTTTGGCTCACAATCTGATAATTTATAACATTATGTAACCTACTGGATTCCCTCTCATGTACAATTCAGAACACTGTTTGTCTGTAATCTGGAAAATGTCAAATCAGTATCTTTTAGTGAATTGCACCATTTTTATTTTGAGTGAAGCTTTAACACTGTTTTCTCCAGTATTGTTTCCTGTTACTGCTCTCAGCCATGGTCTCTTACTAAATCTCCTTAAAGCTTACTTGTGTTCCAAAATACTTAATCGGAAATTAAACATTCAGGAAAAAGTGATAAAATGAAGGCCTTGCAGCACCTTCTGATGTTTAACAAAAGGTTAACAAATGCAAAAATGGCTCCTGAAAGCTTCAGGCAATCTCAGGCCATGTTTGCATTTTTCAAATTCTTGCTTTACCTTATTTGGCCATGCAAAATGAGATCCAGAGGTCCCCAGGGATTTGGCTGCGAGAGACTGGGCTTTGTTAAGAAGAAAGTACGTGTTTTTTCCTTAGGAGACACATGGCTAAATATGGACTGTGTTAATAGCAAATGAGTCTGTTTCCTGGCAGAGTGACAGATTCTCAATATCCTCCAAGTTAAAAAGGCAGGCACACAGCAGCCCTCTAGCATCAAGCTGTTTGACTTTGACTGCAACTAAATTGAAAGGTGGGGGGAGTGGAGGGATGTGCCCACATCAACTGTCATGGATCTTGGGAAGTAGTTTGGGAACAAAACAGCTACAAGTGTCTAAAACAACTTGAAATGAAACCAAGCAGGTCAGAGAAGCAGAGTTGAGTGACTTTTGTGAGCTGAGACTCATAAAAAGTCTTCTTCTCTTGGTTTTTTTTGCAAAATTTTTATCTTTTTTAATAGTCTTTCCTGTGAACTCTGAAAAATACAAGTAGATAAAACAAGCTGGCCAAATAATATGCATAGTTTTAGGGAATAAATATTGACTTAGTATCTGATATTGGTCAAGTGATATGTTTCTCGCAGACAAATTAATAAATCTTTGCTAAATTTTTGATAATTTTGGCTCACAATCTGATAATTTATAACATTATGTAACCTACTGGATTCCCTCTCATGTACAATTCAGAACACTGTTTGTCTGTAATCTGGAAAATGTCAAATCAGTATCTTTTAGTGAATTGCACCATTTTTATTTTGAGTGAAGCTTTAACACTGTTTTCTCCAGTATTGTTTCCTGTTACTGCTCTCAGCCATGGTCTCTTACTAAATCTCCTTAAAGCTTACTTGTGTTCCAAAATACTTAATCGGAAATTAAACATTCAGGAAAAAGTGATAAAATGAAGGCCTTGCAGCACCTTCTGATGTTTAACAAAAGGTTAACAAATGCAAAAATGGCTCCTGAAAGCTTCAGGCAATCTCAGGCCATGTTTGCATTTTTCAAATTCTTGCTTTACCTTATTTGGCCATGCAAAATGAGATCCAGAGGTCCCCAGGGATTTGGCTGCGAGAGACTGGGCTTTGTTAAGAAGAAAGTACGTGTTTTTTCCTTAGGAGACACATGGCTAAATATGGACTGTGTTAATAGCAAATGAGTCTGTTTCCTGGCAGAGTGACAGATTCTCAATATCCTCCAAGTTAAAAAGGCAGGCACACAGCAGCCCTCTAGCATCAAGCTGTTTGACTTTGACTGCAACTAAATTGAAAGGTGGGGGGAGTGGAGGGATGTGCCCACATCAACTGTCATGGATCTTGGGAAGTAGTTTGGGAACAAAACAGCTACAAGTGTCTAAAACAACTTGAAATGAAACCAAGCAGGTCAGAGAAGCAGAGTTGAGTGACTTTTGTGAGCTGAGACTCATAAAAAGTCTTCTTCTCTTGGTTTTTTTTGCAAAATTTTTATCTTTTTTAATAGTCTTTCCTGTGAACTCTGAAAAATACAAGTAGATAAAACAAGCTGGCCAAATAATATGCATAGTTTTAGGGAATAAATATTGACTTAGTATCTGATATTGGTCAAGTGATATGTTTGAGGTATGCCCTATAAAATGTAGCTCTTGGGACAGGAGTGGTTTCAGATCAAAAGCTCTGCTGACTGCAGCTTTTATTTACCTATTCACAACAGTGAATTTGTTAGGCATGAAACCTGTTGATGCTTGGGCTGAGGTGAAGAGTACAAGGTGGACAGCAATGGAGAAGTATTGATTAAAGTATGTGTTGCATAAAGCAGTAACTATATAGCCACATTTTCAAAATCTAAATGGTTGAAGAACTCTTGCAGGAACAACAGGGAGAGTCACAGGCAGTCAGGGAGCTATCAGGACCAAGGCAGATGTTAGGAAAAAGGTGTAAGTAGTTAAACAACTCCTACTGCTTGCTTGAGCACTGCTGATGGGACGATATGAACTAGATCGTCTTGCTGGTTGAGCACTTTTGAGCTCTTCAGAAATGATTACAGGCCAAAATCCTTACAGATGATTCTCTGGTCCCAAAAACAAAACCTAGACCAACCCAATTTATGGGGAAAAAAAGACTAAAAAAGCCCAGTGAAAGTTTAACTTTTCTATTAAGTGCAACTTGAGGCGAATCATGGAGGAAAGGCAGAGAGGGTAGGTCCCACTGGGACTCTGATTAGGAGCACACTACATTTCAAGCTTAGTGGCTTCACAAGGTGAGGGAATGAAAACATGAATTATCTAAAATGCTCTTTGAAGATGTTGGGAGCAGGACAGCCCTCTCTTGCTATCTGTTCTTCGTAAAGTAATTCTAAACCTGCTACAGTCTCCTCATGTGTTTATATATTACTGCCTGGATTGTTTTCACTATAGCTGGTTGAAATTTTTTTGTAGGAACAGCCTTGCACGAAAGGATTTTACTGAAAAATAAAAATTTCACAGGGAAAAGGAAACCTCTTCCTGGGACATTGCTTTGGACTGGTCTTGCTATCTCAGTTCAAAATCTTTTCTGTGAAAAGAGAAGGATTTTTAAGTTAAGGAACTTTGCTTTCAGACTTCCTCTGAATATTTGTACTTTGTGGTGGGATGGAGGGGAATATTGGTTCCCATAAGTGTTGTGTGGATTAAAGACTTGGCAGACCTATGAACACGTGAAGCATTACAAAACTTCTTTTAGTTTTGATGTGAATAACATCAAAAATAAAACCATTTTATAAATAGTTTTAAGATGTTATCATAAAAATTATAACATCTCAGTTATCATGCAAATGGTTTTGAAAGCCAGAGAGCAAAGAGCTCCAAAAAAACCCAAGTGTATTTGCATGTCCAAGGGAAACATAACAACCAACCACTGATTTGTTTGTTTGCTTGCTTTTTGGTGCTCAGATTTGTACCTGAATATTTGTAAGAGTGAATAACTTTGGTTGGAATTGAAGGTGGTTCAGGATTATCTCAAGTTATGCTGAGGCATCTCAGGCTCCACACCTGGATTAGGGATATTGCCCTGGAAGTTTTGCTGCAATTTTTCCTCATAGCTGGCTCTAGGTTTTTACATCACTGTTGTATGATATTGAGCTGATATTTGGAGAAGATGACTGTGTCTGCTGCGGACTGGTTTCACTTGGCTGTATGACTGTTGTAATTTGGAAGTGTGTGACCAGTTCATGAGTCTGCTCTGGTTAAGGTCCTGAGGTAGCTGGAGAATGGGTGAATGAAGGACTGAGAGCTGAATACAGTCAAAGTCCCCTTAAAATGGTGGCTTGTTTTACTCCCTATGGCCTGCACCCAAGACTAATGAATTTGACTATTTCTTCTGCATCCTTTCTATGGACAAGGTATAGGATTTTGATAAGGTCAATCTTCTCATGCCCTAGGAGACTGTCAAGGAACCAAGTACCTGTGCAAAAGTGGGGATGCAGCAGGCTTCTGACTTTTCACAAGAGCCAATCTATTCCTCTAGCTCAGGCAAGATGTGCTACAGGAATGAAACCATTCCTCTAACCCCTCTGGACTTTTTAGTAAGATTCAGTCAGGCCGTTATCAGATTTCTGTAATACTGATGTTATCACTGTTCCCGCTGCCTCTGTTTTGATTCCGAGCACCACCCACGTTCTCAGAGATGGTTTGTGAGGCTTTCACCGCCGGCTGCCTGTGCCCCTGCTGGTCATAGCAACACAAGAGCTTTGTGCCCACATTCTGGGATACACTGGGACAAGGCTGGGATTCATGCCTGAAATGCCTGGTGCATACCAACAAACCCACTCCCACTGCCTGTCTGCTTGGAGGAGGCACTGGCAGACCAAAGGGCTCTCGTGGCCTCTGATAAGTTAATTACTGGTGGCTTAAATGTTTGTGGGGTGGAATGTGCCTCCCATTCAGCATCTGGCCTATGCTGAGAAGCTGCCTTTGACATGTTGTTTCATGGGTGAATGGTTTAAAGTGTCTGTGCAAAGTTGAAAGTTGTTTGAATGATGTGTTATCAGCGCTCCTTTTATAACACCAAAGCTTTTTTGCTTTCTGATTTAAAATATGAATAAACCCAATACATTGGAGCTGGGGATGTAAGCTCATCTGGCACAGGGGTTTCTCTGAAGCAGTCGTGTAGCCTCTTCAAACCCAGTATTTTTTGTGTGTAATTGTGTTATTGCTAATTACAAGGTAGTCATTGTTTATACCCTCATTTACCCTTCCAGCTTCCTCTTGGAAGAACGGGCACAGTTCCAATCTCCCTAAGGCAACTGGAGGCTATGGCTGATGGTGGTTGGTGGCACCAGCCAAAGCATGACACTTGCAAGGGGAATGTCTGAGTTGGGACCCAGTAGTTGACCTCCAGATCATCCTAACCTAGAGCAGGACACAGAGGAATAGCCCCCCATGTGGAAGGGAAGGCTTCCAGGGTGAGCTTAGGAAATGAGATCTTGTGCAATGTACGAAAACCCTTTTGTTCTGCAGTAAAGTAGAATATGAATGCCATCAGAACAGTTAATTTGAGATAACTCTGTGGATAATTGACTTGAATTCTTGAATCAGGGAGTGGTTTTGATTTTAGTTTTCCTAAAAAAAAAAGAAAAAAATTGTTTTTAAGGAAATGAGAAGAAAGAAGGGAAGTATGCTTTTCCTTTGGAAACAATAATGAGGGATTTGGATTATCAAATAGTAGCTGTGTTGATGCAGACACAATAGCTGTCTGTCAAGAGCACACAGACAGCTTACAGATGAAATTGCTGTGCTTTCAGCTCCCAGCAAACACTGGTATCCATTGCGGAAGAAACTGATGATGCCATGGATGAGGCACTTCCTTAGTAGGTTTTTCCAGCATTATAGCTTAACATGATGGGAAAAAAATTGATGAAAAGATTTTCTGTAAAATAGAAATTGTGGTTTTATCTAAACCTTCTATGAAAATGATTTTTTTCTAAATTATTTAGGAAAAAAAAGAGTGATTTGTTTTCTCTATTTGGTGAAAGTGAAATGTCTATACCTAATCAACTGTGTTTTGAGAAAGCAGTGTGTTTCATTTGGTTTGTTGAAGAGTATATTCAACCCCAACTGCATTGGGTATCTTAAAGTGGATTTGAAAGTGAAGAAAGGATGTTTGCCACAAGGTTTTGTGTGACTAAAATCAGAAATGTAAATCTAAAAGACTTTTATTGATCTTAGAATTGGGAATTTTTCAGTCTTTTTTGCTTGTTAAGACTGAATTACTCTTGAACATCACAATGATTTTCGAGAACAAAACCTGATTCTTGACTGGCTTATCCACCATAAAGCATTTCATTCAAGTAGCTATCTAACTGCTAAACAGCCTTCAGGACACTTGTGCTTTAATTATTTCATTTAGGCTGCTAACCTCTTCACTTGAAGTAACACCCCCTCTTCAGTCACAGTGTTTTTTCAGGAGCTTTTTGTACCACATGGAACAGGCAGAGAGGACAAAAGCAGCCCAACATCACATCTGAGCTTGACTTGCTTTAGATTCTTGGAAGAAAAAGCCCAAATGGTGCTGCCCTGACAAGCTGTACAAGATCAAACCCCCCACCTGTGTTAGTGTGAATGGAACTCCCTTTTAGTAGCATCCTGAAACCCAAGGGAATTTAAAAATCATCACATTTGTGGGCACCTCTTTGTATACTTGATATGCTCATTGTCCTCAGACACATAGGAAAGAAAACATGGATACAGGTCTTCTGTTCTGCTACACTGGTCCTGGAGGATGCCACAGTCAGATGGAAAAGCCATGAGAAGGAAAGATTAAAAGTATGTTTGTGATGGGGAAATGAAGTGTGAGAGGCAAAGCAGGAGGGGAAAGAAGTCCCTGACTAGCATACATTGCTTTAGAAGGAGTCAGTAGAGACTCCCTGGCAGCAGAACCACTAGCTTCCAGCAGATTTGAAAATTATTATGAGCTGAGCAAAACACAGGGCCTGGGAAAGGACATATTCTTCAGTAGGGTTTGGGACAGTTATTTCCCTCTGTCTATTCCTGTCTTGCAAAAATACTTTAAACTGGCACCAGTCTGTAGCCAGTGGCAGCCGATGTTGCATATTTTTCATGTGCTACATTTTGAAAATGTGACTCAGAACTGCCATGATCTGAAATGTAAGTTTAATTTTAAAACTGGGAGGAATGGCTTATAAGGCTTTGTGTAAAAGGAAATGTTTTAGGACACTTATTTTTAAATATGTTATGGCATTGCAAAGTAATGTGAATCAAGTGCTGATTCTCATGTTGTACCTAGAAATAGGAAAGTCTGTATTGAAGAGTCATATAACACTGAAATTTAAAAGGTTAAACTAAAAGCAAAAAGGGGGTAATGCAAGTGAAAAAATAATATGATTTCTAAGGATGCAGAACTGTTTAATCAGACCTGGTACTGTATCTGCATGTCTTTTTCTGCCAGCTTTTTCTGCCTAAAACCTCTTTTTATCTATTGTCCTACTTTAGGTGTGATAGTGGGAGGAAGGTATTCAAAGTGATTAATTTTTGTCAATGAAATGCAGTGAAAGGGTGGAGAAGATACTGCTATTCCCCAGAGAGAGCTTAGAGGTAATTACAGTCTTGCATAGACCCCAGAAATTCCATGCAGAGGAGCCCTTGTGGCAGGGAAAGCCACCTTGGGTGGTCCATATTTGTAGTGGGTTAGGCTCTACTCTTTTAGCATTTTTATGGAAATAGTTTTAATAGGATAGTTACACAGTGATGTGCTCAGCAAAATCCTGTTTGTTGGAGAATGGAGATGGTAGGGTGTAGGAATGGTGATGGGTGCTGACATTTGCATGCAAGCCCAAAGGTATTACCAACCCAAAGTACTATAAACACAGAGCTGAGATTGCTCAGTTGTCTGAGCGACGAGCAGCATGGCATGGGGGGAAGAATTGTGCCTCTAGCAACAAATGTGGAGTCAAGATACGCAAATTCCCAACCTGGAAATTGTTGTTTTAGAGTATGGAGTGTCTATTAAATTGCAGAGATTAAAGGCTACCTCTGTGTTTAAAAGCTGTGTAAATATGTAAAAAAATAATGAAAAAGATAGTGCAAAAGAGTGTGTGATTTTTATAAGGCTGCATTTCACAGATGTGAAATGTAACACATTTTTTGCAGGTTTTTCCTGGTACTGCTTTCCTGTTACTTGATGGTGGAGCTGTTGGCTGGACCTGCTAAGGAGAGGTGCAGTTTAAATGTCCTGCCTAAGTTGATTCTCAAGCATCACATTGCAGGGCTCAGTTTCAGAGCACTGAATTCTTCTTGCCATGGGGATTGGCCATGGCTGCTTTCAGGTGACATGTGTGACAGCAGTGTGGAGTGCTGGGTCATGAGCATGGTGTTGATACTGAGTCTTCCTTACAGCTGGTCTAAGTCTCATCTTTGTGCTTAAAGGGAAGAAACCTGCTCCAAAGTATCCATAGACTGTCTGAGAGCAGGATGTGACAGTGCTGGGACAATGCTCAATAAAACAACTTCAGGTATTCCACACTGTGGTGACCAATACTGACATGGCATAAAGCCTGTTCTTTAGTAAACAGAGCTCATCTATTCCTGATGATGGCCAGAATAGGAATATTGAGCAATGGCAGGAAATCCTTCTGAAGCAGTGGTACAGTGTAAATAGCAGTTTTGCTGCTGACACTTCTCATTGTGGCAAAGCTGTGCTCTCTTTAAAGATTCTCAAACAGACCAAGTTACTACTTTATTGTCTATTTCCTACACTGTGGCAGTGATGGAAATAGACAATATTTCCATATTATTTTATGGAGTATGGCACCATATTATTTTATGGAGTAATATGTAACAGTGTTAAACATTTGGCTTTAGCAGAATTGTACGATTTATGAAACACTGAAGTTTACAAGCAAAAGTAAAAATCTCAGGGTAGTAGGCAGTTTTAAAATCTTTTTGAACTTGTAAAGTTCTAGAAGTTTTTGTTATGACCAAGTGTCTCTAGATTTCCAGCTTTAAATGTGTTTTGCAGTCAAAGATAATTGTTTTCTCATGCAAATCAATGAGGACCATGCTTACTTTGGGCCTCAAAGTGAAAGATCCACCAACTAGTGTTTATGAGGAATGATGCTATTACAGTCAACAAGGAATAGTTTCTATAATGCCATGCTTGACTGTGGAAGAGAATAGCACAACTGTGAACATTAAAACAGAAAATTGCTGCAAAAGAGTTTAACTTAGCAGTTCTGGAAATCTGGAGATTTTGAGTTTCTGTGGGACTCAGGTGATGGAATGTTTTGTGTGCATCAAATAATACTTTTAGATCCAGACCTCTTAGAACTCTGGTTTTATTATGCTATTATATTTCCCTTGGAATGAAATGGGAAATAAAACCAAGCATGTGCAGACCATGTTGATCATGGACACTGTCAGCTGATGTTTTTCAACTTGAGCTGCACTGTATTTTTGGTACTGTTCCTTTCTTATTCTTTTTATGTTCTTTTTGGATCCTGATTTTGTTGCAAATGGTAAGACCTTAAGCCTTTATACTTGTGAATGCAATTCTTACACTCTGCCTTTTGCAGGGTGCAGCAAGCAAAAATGTTTTTGTTCCACCCAGCACAAACACCAGACATGGCCTGGCTATGCATGTGGGAAGGGGAGCAGGATCTTGTGTGCCAAGGAGCAGTGACTGCCTGCAAGGAGGGCTTGGTCCTTGTGAACACTCCTTGGTCTGCAATTAATTTTGGCTGTGATCCAAAATTCCTTAAACTGGAGGGAAAAAAGGAGTTTTGTATGATGCACTACAAGCAGCAAATCAAACCTCTGTGGGCCTCTTGAAGAATGACCATTATGATGAGGGAGGTGAGGTTCCCCCAAGATGTTGTTGATGCCTCATCATTGACAGAGTTCAAGGCCAGGTTGGATGGGGGTTTGAGCAACCTTGTCCAGTGAAGGGTGTCCCTGCTGATGGCAGAGGAGCTGGAAATAGATGATCTTTAAAAATTCTTTTCAATTCACACCATTCTATAATCCTATGAAGAGCATCTTGGGACCTGTCTTTCAAGGCATTGGTGGAAATAGATGAGCAACAGTTAACCCCATTTGCTGCAGAGAGGCTTCAGGAAGAGATGTTAGGAGATCAGCATTTGGAAGATAGAGCAAAAGGCAGCTGTGTCTTCTGAGAGGGAACATGGGATACTTGTCACTTCCTCTTCTACTTGGTAAATTCATGCTTCCTGAAGTTGTTTTAATCTGCAAGTTTTCTGTCAGAACTCTGCAGGAAAAAGGGCTTTGATTGTCCCTTTTCAACATCACAGTGGTTTACATCAGTCTTTAAAAGATGATACAGCCAAATGTGGATGTGTCCTTTGTTAATCAAACGTTCTGTTCTATCTAAATGTTGGTATTGTCTTGCTTGATAAGTCTAGGGAACTACAATCTAATCAAACAACAGATCAGAGAAGTGTTCTTCAAGTACTAGCTGGGATCATCATCCAAATGAAAATATTCATCAGAGAGGTCTGAAGTCAGCATTTTCCTTAAATGGATGATAGAACAGTGACTCATGATTAAATATATTTGATAAAGTAATATTTGGGCTGGAAGTGGGGCTTGGGATTTCTAGGCAATGAGTTTCTGTTCAAAATGACTGAAAGAAATTGAAAAAAATATTTAAAAACAGATTATGTAGGCCAGGGAAGACAAATGTGAATTTCTTCACTGTAACAAGCAATAATTGGTCAGTTGGTCACAAGGTGGGAAACAAATGAATAGATAGCAGTTCTGCAGAAAAAGATCTTAAAATGTCAGTGAGATTATATATATAGTATTTTTTTCTCAGTAATATATTTATATTTATCAGTAATATATATTGCCAGTTATTTCACAAGGTTAAACTCACAGAAGTGATAATACATGCAAAGGGATCCTGCTCCCTCTAAAACCCAGCTGGAGAGGCTTGAAAGGAATAAGAAGAAAGACTGGGGCCCTATACAGGGAAGAGAAAGACATGGGTTGTGGAATTCAAGGAAAGCAAGGCTGAAAGAAACCAAACGAGTTGTTTGCAAAGACAAAAGCAATGCTCTGTTCTGTGGTCCATGGTGGCCAAAATAGGCATTAAGATGGCTTTGCTGAAAGTAACAGTGGCTGGAATAGGCAAGTTGCAGATTCTTTGTTCAAACCATGTAGGTGACATCAGGGGTGGTGTGTACTCAGCTGATTCTGCCTGGGAACATGACTGTGTGATGTGAATTTAAGGTCCTGCTTGGTCTTGTGCTTCTGATCATGCTGGGAGGTGGTGGGGGAGGGAGGAACCCTTAACCTGTGGTGGTCTAACAATTTGGCCAATGTTTGCTTCTGCCTTTCTTCAACCTCACGCTTCTAATTCCTGAACTCAGACTCTGCTCTGCCTGCTTGTTGACATAAACTATGCAGCCAGTCATTTCAGGCAGGGGCTGTGTTTAGCTGCCTATTTATCTGACATCAATGGGGCTGCATTGTTGATTGGCACTCCAAACATAAACAATAACCATTGTCAGAGTAGATTATTCAGAGCAGAGCAATCTGAAGTCATTTGGTTATGAAAAGTTCCCCAGAGCATTACTGCTTACTGTAACCCAGAAATGTTGGCACAAAAATTGATTACATGGTAGGATTTATGTGTCAAACTTGTGGCTCTTCCTTGTGCAGGCAGCACATGGTGTCATGGAGATCGCATCTATTGTGTGAAATGTATGTGCAGCCTTCCTGAAGAGAACAAACTCCAGCCATGGGAAAGATAGCTGAAAGAGCCCATTTGTTTGGAAAGGGGATGATGAAAAGAAAGTCTTTGGAGTTTCCAAAGTGAGATGATATGAACAATAGTTGCTGGGGAGGGAGTGAGATATAGGGGCCAAAGATGCAGGATATGAAGCCAAGTGACTCCCATTGGACATGGTCTCTGAAGGAATGGCAGCTCTGTTGCTTGAGAGCTGATAATACAAAGCACTGAAGAATCCAGAGCTGTTTTAAATGGGGCAAAAGCCCTTTTCTTTTTCCATTTCTCTGCCCTCCTGCTTTCTACCTCTGATGAATGTTCCTGCCACATTCTGCTTGCTTTTTGGTTGGTGGGGAGAAACTGGGAAAAGTTACTCCTATCACCTGCCCTATTTCAGAGGGCTTTGCTGCTGAAGGTACAACATGTCTTGAATGGGGATTCAGGCCCTGGAAACTGCTGTTATATTCCCCACTAAACTTGTGGAAACTGCTAAGGTCCTCAGCTGGGTTTCTCGGAGCTGTAAAGGACAGTCACCTGGGCAGGCAGACTGGAGGTGCACTATGCAAAAAAAACCAACCAACCAAACAAACAAACAAAAAAAGCCAAACAAAAAACCAAACAAAAAACCCCACCTTTATAAAGTTTTTATTTCTCTAAAATAGCTTTAAAATGCAAAATATGTGCCTTTTTGTGCCAACCAAAACCCTCCAAAATCAAAACACCCCAAAATGACTAAAGGTCCTTATGGATACTATGCTAAAATCTTAATCTGAAATAATAAATCTGCCCCTAGGACTGAATCCATGTGAAGATGATCAAAGCCATTCTTCCAGTGCATTCTAATTAGCAGAGCATGGGGAATTTCCTAGCAAGTCATTATTGGTATGTGAAAGTGCAATGTGTTGAATATCTAAAAGGTATGCTCAGCTCAGAGCAAGGAACCTTGTCTTAATTTCTGCTCTGGACAAGTTTCAGAAACACAGAGACACAGAGCTAGAAAAGTAAAGCAGCAAGAAGATATGCATGTCCAGCATCCACATCTTCCTCTGGGGCAAATACCCAATTTTTGAATCTACAGCAAACAAACCACTTACAGAGCTATGAACATGTGTGATCATTTCATATGCAGTGAGAAACAGTTTCTCTCCTAATCCATATGATGATCAGTTTAAACCATGAAGTGTGAAATGTGATTACCCTTGTCCAGGGTTTGAATTAGGGGGCTGCAAGGAAAGGCTTATTGCTCCGGATTGCATGAAGAAGGAGAGAACAGGCACAGAGGCTGAGCTTCTACATGTCTCTGTGAGGCAGGGCAGAAAAATTCCTCTTCCACTTATTCCTTGAGATTCAAGGATGATGAAATAGATAACATTCCCTCAGCAGGTCTTTAATACAGATCTGCCATGCAGATGCAATGCACTGATTTGGAGCCCTTTCTCCTACCCTATCCTGAAAGGTTTTCTAATAGAAAAGTTAGTGTGCTTTGCTGTTGATCTAACACTGGTACTTTTCACACTACAAGGCTGAGAAGTTCCCTTTAGGGTTGCATAAGCTTTCTTTTGAATCTGTGCTGCCATTGGAGCTGTCAGCTCCATAGAGAAATCCCACTATAGTGTATGTAAATCTAGAATGTGTAAATGAGAACAGCTGAGAACCAGTGGTGTTTTTATTGAAACACCTAGTGTAATTTTCTGTTGCTTCTTCACTTGCTTCACTCTTGTAGACTGAATTTCCATGGTTTTTTTAACTAGTTATGGTAACCTTCTAGAGTCAGAAGAGTCACTGCCCTGGTCTGGAAGTAGCTGTGTGAAATGCTTTGGTTTTAAGTGTGGTTTCATCTTAGTGCACTGGCACCCCATGATTGCATTTAGGGAGACAAATCCCATCATAGCTCTGCGCTGTAATCACCTGCTTGCAAGTACTTGACTCTGCAGTTGCTTGAACTTGGACACATTATAATATTCATGAGATATTGATGGTATGTATCAAAGGAAAAGAATTCATTCTGCTAGCCAAGTCTGGAAACTAGACTTAAGGGAATCCACACAGTACAAAAATCTCAGCTTTAGTTTGGTGGGCTGCAAATACATTATTGGTTTATCTGAGAACAGAATTCTTCACCTGCCTATAAAATGCTACACAGCAAATACATTAGAACAGTAAAGTAGTCTTTATACTTATTCTCTCTTAGAGGTTTTCTACTGGCCTTTGAAAACAAACTTATTTTCAACATTTCAGTATTCACTCCATAAAAGCTATTGTGTAGACTATTGGCAAGCTACTTACAAAGAAATTCCAGTCTGGTTGCCTGTTGCCTTTTCTGTCATATTATTGATGTATTAATATATTTCCAAGTATAAGTCTTGCACTGAGATTTTTTTTCATTCAAGGCATTTTTTCCCCAGTCTGCTGTGTCCTTGAGGAAATTCTGGAGGGATGCTGGAGAGCTGTTGTCATGCTGGGTGAGTCTCACTGCTGAGCACAGAGATTTTCACTCGTGAGATGGAACCTCAGACCTGTCTCCTTGACCCAGTTCTGTGACTTAGCTGCTCAATAAGAAAAGATATTGGGAGAAACAGAGTGGCTTTGGGCTGGGAGCCAGGAAAGATGGGAAGATCCCTGTGTTTGGCCTGCTGGGGATTTGGCTGGGGTTTTGGGATGTCTTTTAGTGACCCTCCCTATTCAGCAACAAAAGTGTTTCCTTCATTCATTCCCTGTCCTAGGCTTGAACGGCCAGCATGTGGCCCAGGCTGTGGATCCCATGCTAATTAAAATATAAAACATCCATTGTTTATTGCAAAATAAGCAAGTACAGATAGGACTGTTATAGCTTGAGCTATGAAATCACATCTGACTCACTAAAGGTTACAAGTCCAATTCTCCTTTCATCTGTATCAAGTGCTGTTCTGCTATTGGTGCTAATACATGCAAAAACAGGCGTTAATACAAGAAAGTATTTAATGTGAGGTATTCATCTTATCTTGTTTCAGACTAGGTATTTCCACTGTGTCATCACTTGTATTTAACAGTTGTCAAAACAGTTGAATATGGCAGAGGGGTTATTTCTCATCAGCAGACTTTGCAGCCTGCCTGACTTCAGATAATAAATACCTTCATAGCATAAAATATTTTCCTATGGAGAAACCAGTTATTAACTTTTGCCTTCCTCAAAGTTTTAGTAATATGCTGCATACAGGAGATATCTGTGCTTTGGATAGGATAGAGATGAGAAGAAATATAGCAATTTATTTTTACATATTAGGCAATATGTCTGGATGGTGGGGGATGTGATAGAATTAATTATGTAGAGCTGCAGTGACAGCTCAAAAATGAAGCATACAAATATAGATGAATCTTTTGACTATTGCTAGTTGTAGCCACCACAAATAATAGTGACTATAAAGCTGGCCCTGCTTGGTTTGTTCATTATTTTCAATTAGTTCTAATTTCTTCCAGATGTATGTGGCATTAGTCATTTTTGTATGGTGTGTATATATGGTTTGCTTAATTTTTTTTCAGATTATTTGCTATTTGTACTCTGGGCTTGGTTTAGTAATCCCGATTATGCTATTTCTATTTCCTCACTACATGACCAAAATGCACTGGCAGAAGAACATTAAAGAAAGAAAGGAAAGGCACTTAGACATCCTAAAATTCATAATCTCATTAATATTGATCACTGTTTTAGGAGCCATGAACAGTTTTACAAATACTTGGTAATCTCCAAACATTTTCAAGCCTTTAATATTCTGATCTGGTAAATGAACACAAATTAAGCTACGGGTTTCATTTCTTTTTAAAGCCATGCTTTGTTTTTTCTTTTCCCATGCTACTGTATTTGATGAAATTGCTGCTAGTCACAGGCGTTTGTGTTAGTCACAGGCTATCATTTTCCACAGGAAGCCAGGGGCCTTTGGGTTCCTGAGGCTGGGAACCCTCTTGCTGCTTTGCTGTGCTTTGTTCCTGGGGTCACTGCCATGCACATGGCCACACTCACCACTGCTGCCCTGGCTGCTTTTCTCTTTGTTTCTTGTAGCAGGAACTCAGCTGTATTGGGTTTGCATGGCAAGGGTTTAGTAGCAGGGGGGCTACATATGGGGCTTCTCTGAGAAGCTGCCAGAAGCCTCCCCCATGTCTGATGGACTCAAAACCACATGCCCCCAGGATGGACCTGCCATGGATCAAGGCTGAGCCCATTGATGCCTTGTGAAGGCTGATCTAGAAGAGAGACTAGATGGAGCTAAAGAATAAAGTAGGTATTTATTAGGAGACCTTGGGCAACACAAAAGCCCAGCCAGGGCTACAGCCCAGGTGAATCCGAAATGGTCACAAAATGGACACCCAGTCATGGGGTCTCACACTTTTAGAAGTTCTGATCCATTAGCGTATTGGAGCTAATTGTCCAATTACAGCTCTAGCCCATGAAGTCCCATCTTTCTTGTTTTTCTCACTTCAGTCCACTGTCGTTTATGCTCTTGGGCTTGAAATTTGGATCAGCTGTCCTTGGGTCCCTGGTTAGAGAAGGAATTCTTTTGTCTACTTATTCTGTGAAGAGAGCTTACCATCCCTTAATATGAAGCTCAAAACTACACACTAAAGCAGTACAGAATCTGAAAAATATAAAAGCTAAAACCTGAGGCATCACCATCAGTGGTAATAGTAATGCCTCTGTTACAACATGTGGAAGAAAGGGAAAAAATTATTGTGCAGAAGCAAATTGCAGCCAGAGAAAAGCAGAGTGAGAACGTGTGAGAGAAACATCTCTGCAGACACAAAGGTCAGTGCAGAAGGAAGGGCGGGAGGTGCTCCAGGCACTAGAGCAGAGGTTTCCCTGCAGACCATGGCGAGGCAGGTTGTGCCTCTGTAGCCCATGGAGGTCCATGGTGGAGCAGATATTCCCCTACAGCCCATAGAGCAGGCTATGCCAGAGTGGGTGGATGCCCAAAGCAAGCAAACCCTGTGGCAAGCCTGTGCCTTTTGCTGTATTTTCTCTCTCCTGCCCAGCTGAGGAGGGGAGTGATAGAGCAGCTTTAATGGGCACCTGGTGTCCATGCAAGATTCAACCCACCACATCAACTTAGTTCAAGAAATACGTTTTTTGGCACTGGCAGTCACTTATGGTCCTTGTGCCAACTGGCTGGTGCACAAGGCACAGAAAGCTCCTGACCTGTGCCTCCAGGCAGCTCTCATGACTGGTATCAGCAAGTTCCACCTTCCCACATAAATCCTTATCTCCTTCTGCCCTCCAGCATCTCCTAATTGTTTGCTGATACATCTTCATTTAGAAGTATGGTTCTTAAAATTAGTTTATACCACTATTGAGGCTGGTAACAGCAGCAGCTTTGGACTCTGTGGTTTGTGCATGAACAGTAAGAGATCGTTGTTGGTTCAGCCAGAGCTTATGTAATATCTGACATGCAGCTTATCTAGAAAACCCTAATGAATCCCATTGTTCGTCTACAGCTGGATGTAGAAATGAGGAGATGTCATGGACCTACCTGGAGTCTCAGCTGTGAGCCTCTCATTTTTGGTACCAGACTTCCATTTTCTGCTTTTCTTGAATCCATGAAAGAAAGTTAAGAAACAACTGACATATGTCTTGCACATCTCTTCACATGTGAGTAGTAGATCTAATGACTACCAAAGGAGACCTTGAGTGGAACACGCAATAGAGAGGCACAGGCTCAACACTTTGCAAAGATTTTAACTGTCTAGCTCCTTGGGATCTTAGTTTTATTTGTGTAACTCCTAAATTTTAGGATTAATTATTTTAAATACAAACTAAGCAGGATACATAATTATGTAAGTCCCTTAGCATCCTTTGGAAATGAAAATCATTTTGCTGCTAGATCCCATGAACTTCAAGAGGAAAATACAGCTTTATAATATTAGGCAATAAAATTAAACTTTACCCTATAAGAGACTTCTTTGGTTATTTCTACAACTTTGCACGATGTCTTAGAAATGTTTGATGTATGCAAACATAATAAACCTCCTGCAGTGTCTCAGCTGTAGGCAAATGGCTTCATCTCTGAATGATCCATGCAAGTGGTTTTCTATACTTGAGGGGTAAATTGTATGATTAGGCAATTAATAGTAAAAACTTTGCTCTTCTCCAATAGAGTGCAGCAATACTCAGCTGAATGTATTGCTCATTTGTTCCTTGTAGTTCATTTTTCCTTCTTAAACAGTCAGCACTGGTTGAGTAATCATTTTTTCATATGAGAAAAACAACTCTGATTGCAGTCGCCCCTTCCTGCAGTCCCTTAGTGAAAATATCTTACATTCATTTCTCCTTTTGAGCCTACCTGTGAAGGAGACATCAATGCCAGATATTGCAATTACCTCTTCTTGTTCAGAGAAGGCAATTAAGCATGTGATTCTTCATCTTGTAAAGTGATGCTTTGCCTTAATAGGCCATTTTGCAAACAAATTCTGATGATCCATGGAGCACAGAGGTTCACATGCTGCAGTCTCATGCTAATACTGCTGCAGCTATCGGTGATATATAGGGCAAAGGTATATATGGGCTGTAGCAGTGTTTCCACAAGGGCATATGATGTTGCTGAGGGAGAAAATATTAGCACTGAAGAAAAAAGAAGTCTTCCATTCCTCACTGAGTCACTGATATCCATAAGCAAATAATTCACTGTCTCAGTCTTTCCAGTGTCATCACTTCTGATAATATGGGTGTGTCTGTAAGAAGCAGTAGAACTTGCCTAAACAGACTCAGCTTTTGGCAGGTCATTTCTTCTCCTTAGAAAGGATTATGTGTATTTGCTGACTTATTTGGCATAGGTACTTGATTATTTTACCTTGTTAGATAGTATTTACAGATGGTTTTTTGAGACTATTTGGCTTGTAAATTTAAACATTCTTTTCACTGGTGAAGGGAATAAAGAATCTGGAGGAGGGTGTTTAATCTGTCATCATTCTTCATTAATAGAGCAAAATCTAAAGAAAAGAGTGAAGATGGACCTTAGTATGGCTGCATTTGTTCTGGTCCTGTGAGGTATTGCCTGCTTAGGCTATCTAGCTTGGGTTTCTCTTGCAAGCAGAACCCCTGCCCAGTGCCTCCCAGCCTCTAGGGATGGCTGCTTCTGATCAATTAAAAAATGTGTTTTAGTCATTATTAAAGAGTCAGTTAGATAACCAGTCTTTTCAATTTTCAACTGGAGATACACCTGCATAAAGCCTGCAGACACCTTAGGGTTTGAATCCTTAGGAACATTCCCTAGGCTATTTCTGTTGATAGATGATTTTTGTATAGGAACTTCTTAACTTAGAAGATTTCAGTTTTTCTGTTTTTTTTTTTTTTTCAGGTTTTCAGTTTTGAATATTTTTTTTAGCCAGTTTTAAACACTGACACTTCTAACACATTTATCTTCTTAATAGGAGTCTTCTCACTCCACCCCCTTTTCTCTGCACCTCTAGAAGATATTCCAACAGGTCTGACTATATTATTTGAACTCATTAATGATGTCTGTGAACATGGGCAGCTCTGGTATACGGGGGAAGTAGAAAGGGAGGTGGTTGAACACCCCTTTCACAGTTTAGAGGAGAGGGGTGGCCAGAAGCTGGGAGAAGGCCGCACATGTATGTGCACACCCATTGCTTTTCCTGGGTTCTCTATAGTACCTCTGTCACTTTTAAGGACATGAGCATGCAAGAGTCGGATGTGAGGACAGAAAGGCAGAACAGACATGAGGGAGTGGTGGGAGAGGCTGAGGTATGTTGTAACCCCCTGAACACTTTGGATGCTGTCAAGGTCAGTGACTACACTCCTGAAGGTGAATGTCAGCTGCCAAAAAAGCCAGGGCTCAGGCTGGATGTCTGCAGATGTTTTTTTTCTCCCCAGTAAGTGCCAAGGGCACTTGGTCCATTTAAATAGTGGGGCAAGGCTGAGAAAGCCTCCCTCGGGCAGGCAGCTTGGAGCAGGAACATTGCCTCAGAGAAGCTCTTGGCCATTCCTTACATCTGAGATGTCAGGGGCCATCAGTGGGTGCTGTACAGCACAGCAGGGCTTTGTTTGCCCATGGCAGCCCTGTGGGGCTTACACATAAGGCTCAGGCCATTGCTGTCCCAAGCAACCTATGCCAGAAAAGATCTGCAGAAGCAATTATTTCATGCTGTCACTTCCCCCAGGGAATTAAAATCCCCCTTGGACCAAAGTTGTTCCATTATATGGGAGGGGTATCTGGCAGTTCACAAAGGAAACAAAAAGGTATTCTCCTGACACAGGTCCTGCATACTGTACTGTCTCTTCTTCAAAGATGTATAAGTGTCACTGGTCCCTAATATATCCTGGATAGAAAGATCAAAGATGAAAGGGGGGTGCCATGAGGAGAGTGGTCCTGTAATGTAACCTAGACAGTGAAATTACCCTATCCTTCCCTTGGCAATGAAAATAGTTGTTTACGATTTACTTTGAGTATTGTGACTGAAAACTGCAGATGGATTATGTGTAATCCACAATGAAATCACTGCTGCAATGAAGTCACAGGCTAAAATTGCATGGCATAACTTTCTGAAGTGACAATTGGTGGTGCCTTCTTGAAATACATCTAGGATCTGGATTTTCAGAGGGGAAGTCTTCAATGCTGTCTGAAAAAACAAAAACATCTGAGCAGTTCTGTGCATTGCATATGGCAAATCAGAGATCTAAACTCAGAGATACTTTAGAAAATATGGACTAAAATATAAGAAAATTTATTCTTCATAATTTTATTTCCCAGGTTAATTCTCCTGCGATCACCACTGACATGGATGCTGTCAGTCTTTCAATTTCATTTCTGTTGCTGTGGGTACCTAAGCAATGGAAGTGTTGTAAGACTTCAAATTCTTGTAGTGCAAAGAAAATCCCAGCCTTTTTTAATAAGGTTTCTTTGTTCTGACTGAATGCAGAACAAAGAAATGCAGAGAAAAATCGTTGTCTTTGGTTTAAAAGTTTGGTTACATGCTGTCACGGTTTGATGCTGGGCAATGCCAGTGCACCCATGAAAATATATGCTCCCTGGTGTCTGCTGTGAGATGTGACCAGGAATACAGCAAAGCAGCTCCAACTTAGGAATAAAGAAGAAAAACTTTATTAACCTACAACTATACATAAAGAGAAACACACACAGAACTCGGAATGAAAACCTTCCAAAAACATTCCTCGTCCCGCTACCAAATTTCCAATACATCCACCCCTCAGATCATCAACTCTCAGTCCATCACTACCCTTTAGATAATCAATTCTCAGTTCTCAAGAATCAATTCTCAGTCCTCAAGAAGAGAGGAGTCCCTCTTGTACCATAGGCTTCCCCTGGAAACACAGTTGAAACCTCTTGGGTTTCCATGTCACACGTGACACTGCCCAGAGATCATTTGCCGTCGTGACATCTTCCTTCTATGCTCAGTTCTCTCACCACTGCACATGGACCAGAGCTGCTTCTAGGGTTCCCCTTTTAAGGATGCTTTGCCCAATTCCAAAAAAGCACATTGTCTCATTTTCTGGGCACCTGTCCCCCCGCCCAGTTCACCCCCTGGGGCCAAAGGGTCTTGAGAACAGGGATCTTCTTCTTCTTCCCTGAAGATGCAGGGCACCACCACCCCCCTCACCCACTGTCTCTGTTCATGCACTCCTTCACATAACATCACTGCACTCCCTTGGCTCCGAGCCATTGCCTCCCCCTAAATGCAGTCTCTGTGTCACAGGAAAAAAATGGTTCTGTCCATGGCTATACAAGAAAAGTCCAGCCAAAGGCCACTCCATCA
>NW_005054320.1:805880-828416 GCF_000277835.1 Geospiza fortis
AAAATCTCAGGCTCTGCCTGTCCAGAACTCCCATGGCTGCCCTGCCGGGCACCTTCTCACCGCACCCCCCCTTCTCCTTCTCAGCTGGCTGTGCTATGAAATTTCAAGGTGGCACAAGCACAGACACCAGCTCTCTCTTTCTCTCCTGGTGGGGGGTGGCTGCCCAATGTCTCTCAGTGCTCCTCCATCCTTCCATCCTGTAGGGGCCTTCACCTCCCCTCTCTGTCCAAGGCCCCAGCCTACCTCACCCGGCCGCATGGCTTCCCCTCCCCCGCCCAACTCCTAGCCAGGCAGGGGAGCTCTGACCTCTCTCATGGACCAAGAACCAAGAGAGCTTCCTCTTGGGTGTTCTCTGCTTTTAACCCCCTGTGTTCTCAGAGGCGTATCCGTTTCCTCAGTGGCCACACCAGGTGCCAATATTCAAATCTGAGCACCCATTGGTTTGACCACAGCATCCCAAAAAACTCACTTCCTTTTCAAACCAGGACACGTGGTGACTTTTGGCAGTCTTTTTCACAGAATCAGTTACAGAACCGTTTAGGTGGGAAAAGACCTCTGAGAAAGAGTCCAAGCTTTGGCTGAGCACCACCATGTGAACTAGATCCTGGCACTAATTTTTTGTAGATTTTTCTTTTTCTTTTTTTTTTCCATATCTAGATTTTCTCGTATATCACAGATCAAAACCTAAGTGAAGTGTAGCAAGACTTCAAAAATATTAGTTTTTCCAGATGTGACATGTGAGCAAAAGATGTTCAAAGAAAAAGCCTTTGGCTTTCTACCAAAATGTCAATGATATTTGTGATGAATTAAAATAAATTTTGTTAGTTGCCAAAAACTAAATAGGAAAAAGAAAGCATTTGCAGCTATAGAAAATTATTCTGACTCCTTTCCATTACACTGGATGATAAGGTCTAAATTCCCTACTCCAACTGATGCAGATCTATAATAATTCTTCCAAAAGCAATACATAGCTCAAATTTATGTATTTGTGGGTAAGTGAATGGAATATTGCCCAGGTAACTTCTGCAACTTTGATAAAGATTCCAGTTTTCTCAAATGAATCACCTCAGATTAAAATTTTAAAATGTTTACATAGGTCTTAAAATGTATATTTATATTTTCATCATTTCAAACTGAAAGTATAGAGCATTCTGATTGTGGAAAATAAAGCCATGTTTTAATTGATACTGGTTACATCCTGTTAAAGTATTTTAGAAACGTAATAATAAGTGGAACTATGTACTTAAGGAAAAGCTGCTTATTTAGAGTTATATGGATGTATAATATACTGTGAATTAAATTTTAACAGTCTGGTTGCAGGAATTGAGAATTAGGACTCATAACCAACTACTAGGCAGATGGCAATAGTGAAAAATGGCAATAGTGAAATTTCATTTTGTATTAATCTCTGAAAGGACAACCTGCTAGTTAAAAACAGAATACTGGATGTCTGTGCCCTTAGAATCCTAACAATGGTTCCTAGAAAATGTGAGTTATTTGCTTCAAATACCCATATTAATACCTTACCGAGCTTTGCAGGCCCAGCAGGATACACCTTGAGCTCACCTGCTGAGATAAAAGCTAACATTTGAAATTCCCCTAAACCTTGTCACTTTGCCAAACTGCAGTTCCTGTGCCCATGTCAGTGTTTCCCTGGGCCTTGGGGCCATCCTTCCTCGCAGAATCCCTGCTGGGTGCCTTGCCTTTTGGCACAGCTGGGTGCCACCTGACAATGTGACAATGCTCTTGTCCAAATAATTCCTGCTTAGAGATAACAAAAATCACAGAGGTTGGCTGCTGGAGATACTGATGGAGAACTCCATCCTTCTGAAATGCAACAGTAACAGACTCTGAATGAGCTAGGCAGTAAAATGTCATTAATTTGTCTTCTAAAAAATTTCAATGGTTTGATTATTTTTTCCAACAGAGTGCATTTGCTGTCCACCAAGAGGAGCACACAAAGCTAACTTGTTGGTCCTTGTGCTCTTGTCTATTTGGCCTAAAATGGTTTAGCAAATTTGATCTGAATTTGTGCATTTGGTTTGAGTAAATTTCTCACTATATTGTGCTAGTACTTCTTCTCTTGCTAATAATGAATAATAAAATAATTTTATTTATGCATCAAATTTCATTAAACAGGAGTGTAGAGCATGCTCTTGGATTAAATTATTAAATATAATGTATAATATAAGTGACAAAACTAGCAGAATGTATATATATATTTAAATATAGTATTTATTGTATACTAAACAAGAAAAAAACACTTCTGCCATTATTAATACAGAGAATAAAATCAGAAAGCAGAAAAAAAAAGGACATAAGGCTAGGCTTTTAAATATTAGTTTAAGTTAATGATTAAACACCCAAATATCTGTAGGATAGGTGGATGAAGAAACTAAGTGATGACAAATCAGTGGCTGATGTAGTCTTCAGACTTAGAATCTGAGCCCCTGGCTTCTGGCACCCAAAACTCATTTTTGGAAGGAACAAGTTGGGCCCTTCAGTGAAGCTGTGCTGGTTTCACAGGGTCCTACTGGCATGCGGCCTTCTGGAAATGTTTCCTGCTCTGGTGTCATTTGGGTGTCCGTTACTCTTAATTGGGTTTTCACACCACTTTGGTGTTTTGCAGAAATTTGAGAATAAAAACAAATACCTCATCTTTTGGTTTTTATCCACTTGATTTTTTTGTAAAGAAACTAAAAGAGCCTGCTTTTCAGTTTTAGCTATGGAAGAAACTGGACTTCTCTGAGGGACAAAACAGGATAGCATGAGAAATGGCATGTTTTAGTATTTGTGTGTTTTACACTAGATGAAGATGACAGATATCACCTGTTTTCATTTAGAAGCTTCTTTTAGTTAGAGCTGCCCTTCTTTCAGCATGGGTTTTGCCCTTATGCAGCAATTAACTGAGTAAAATTAATTAATATAAAAGGTATTGTTTGTATTAAGGCCACAGAGGACAGTTTTTCACTTGGATCTTCAAAGAGTCTTTGCTCTGAACAATCGATCTCTTTCTTCTTCTTTATATTCAATCCAATGTCCATTCCATTTACCTCACTGCCTCATTCAGATACTGAAACACTTAATAGTCTTGTTTACCTTGGGCTGTAATTTCTGTACCTCTGTGGGGTTTTTTTCCCCCCACCCAGACAGGAAACAAAAGACAGGGTGTGCTTTTAAAGGCAGGAAAGTGGCTTTAAATATCCTGATGAAAGTGCTGTGAGGTTTATTTATTTATTTATTTATTTATTGAAAGGTATAATTTTCTTGAAGACTTTCCAAATTTGTGCCTTTGTGAAATGTTTATTTTAGAGTCTCTTTCTGAGTCTAGAAGTGAAGCTTCTTCTAACAACATAAGCAGGACTTCCTTTTCTTGTCTCATCCCCCTGCCTTCCTGGGGCCTTAAAAAGGGCATTTTTCCTGTAGAATAAATAACTTAACCAAAATAGATATATAAACCCACTGTAGAACTCAGTCTGTTTATAGCTGAAACCCAACTGTTATTTTGCAGCTGGTCTCTGTAGTTTATGTTGAAGCACACAAAAAGTTGTCTTCTCTGAGATCTTTGTATTACATGTCAGTTCCTTTAAAATGAGAAATCAACCTTCCTCCTGACTTTTTAATGCTAAATTCTACAATCAATAGGTACACAGAGGCTCAATACTTTGTGAATACTTAAAAGGTGTTCACCATGTACACTTTCCTAATTGGAAGTTGCACCAGAGGCAGGAGCTGGTGTCAGGGCTGGATGCAGCTCTGGCAGGCATCAAGGTGACGAAGCAGAGGAGGGTGGCCAATGTGACTGTATGCTAAAATAATAAGGCGAAGAAAAAGCTCTACATAATTAACATTATTCTTGCTGTACTAAGATATGCTGTTTTGCTTTTTTGCATTTTTGAGGTGGGGGAAGAGACGCAGAGACAAGAGTTACAAATTAATCTGTGCAGGATCTTTTGTGGGTGAGTTCAGGACATCTTCATTTTGTAACAGACTGTAGTTTCTAAGCTAGAGGTCATGGTCATAAAAGGTTCATGATCCTGGAGGTGATGTTATGTGCCTAGAAGCATGAATAAGAAATGTATTTACAGAGCAAAAACTTTTGGAAGCAGCCCTTCCTTTTTGCCAGCGCTGCTTTTAGGTTCCTGACCGCAAGAAAGCAAAGAATGCAGACAACTGGAAAATTATGTTGCTGTTCCAGTTCAGGTGGTGGTGTCAGAATATACAAGACCTAACAAGATCACAGTAGTTTTACTCTTTAATTTGAACAGATAAAAGTTGAAGTTACTAGTAGATCTACATCATCACTGTGGTTCAACCCTGAGTCATGGGATGATTTCATTCTGCTATACTCATTTTTGATGAACCACTTTGCTCCCTTTTTTTGTTTTGTTTTGTTTTGTGCGGGTGGGTTAAACAAATGCTAATTCCTCAGTTAAATATTTCTCCCCTGTTGGAACTTGAATGGGATATTACAGAGTGCAAGATCAGAAACCACCCTTCACACAATAGCTGTGCCAGAAATGGCTCACCAGGAAAGCAGATTGCCAAGGGGTGAGTAATGTGAATGAGAGGGGCAAGGAGGGGCTTTTTAAGGGGTACTTATATTTTGATGTTTCTTGTCTTGTGATATAATCTAATTTTTTTTTTTGCACTGAATCAAGTTGGATGTCACATATTTCTTTAATCCAGGTTGTTAAAATTCTCAGCTCTTGCTCGAGCACACTGTCATTTCTGCTTTTCATTAAGGTTATTTAACTATTTCATGCCATGGAAAAAGAGGTTATTCACATCACAGCTTTTCTGATTGTGAGGAGCAGATTGGACCTCTAGCAGTATCTACCTGCCTGCTAGAGCAAGTCCAGGACCAGATCATGACTCTGGATTTTTACAGGAACTCACATGTTCAGGTGCCTACAAGGACAAACAGGTAGAAAAGCAGAAGCACAGCACCCATCTCACCCCACTGAGGAGGAGGCTCAGGGCACTGTCAAAGTGTGAGTCATCTGTGCAACTCCAGAGTGCAGCTGCTACAGCACCAGGGGAAAGCACAAAACTGAAGCTTGAAAACTAGAGGAAGGGACAAATTCAGTGTAGAAAGAAACTGTAAGTTAGTTGAAGGGGTGCCAAGAGGATTTTAATAGAGACTTCTAAGATTTTTTGTGACTTCCATCCTTTAATGAAGAGAAGCATTTTTCCCGGGATAGGGAACAAGATGCAGCTATGTGTATAGTCAAAGTAGGCTTGACCATGGTTGCTAATGCAAATGGAGAAGGATTTTTTTTCCAAGGCACTATATTTAAAACAGAGTTTAGAGTATGAAGAAAAATACCATTCTTGCCCAGCGCTGATATTCCCTTTGAATTTTACCTACATTTACATCTATTTTGTTTCTCTCCTAGAAATCCAATTCTCCCCAAAGCAGACTATGTATTTATAAGACTGCACTACTCTTGGAAAAATCTACTTACCTTTGTGCTTACATTCCCCTGCTTTTGCATTTGAGCTGAGCCCCTGACAACTGAAAATATTTAAAGAAGAAAAACTAAACCCTGATGAATGTGAAAAGCATCTGCACAAAAACACAAGCCTTCTTTCTTCTGTCTCAGTTCAAATACATTAAAAGGCTTGTATAGGCTATAAAAGTAAACATGGCTATTCATTCCCTCTATGCTGTTTTGCACCAGTTTTGAAGGTCCTTGAAACTGTTTTGGTGTCCTTATTCTTTACCTAATAAAGATCCCTAAGTAAAATTTCTGTCTGTTTCTAAGCTCAGCAGCTACGTGGTCACATCTCTCTGTATCATTTTTCCTGTGAACTTTCCATTCCTTCTCCTTTACTTGGAATAAAATCAAGAATTCTGTTAATGGCCAGAAACCTGCACTGGGAGGGCCATACCACAGCTCATCTGGGCCTGTGGATGCAATAGGTGAAATGCTATCAGTCTTCTGGAACGGTGATGACTATCTGTAAAGTCACTTTCCTATAGTAGAAACTTTGTTTAAGAGCAGGAAATGCATTGGTCTCCTTCATGACTTCTCAAGATGTGTTTTTGCCACATAAAGTCAACTGGCTGTAAGCTGTGGACCCAGCTTCTCTTCAAAGTGTGCCTGGCTCTTCATTCACAAACTAAATGCTCTAGAGAGCTGCCAAACTGGGGAGATTATTTTGTCTAATTTTCTGACAAGCTGAGACTGCGTGTACCACTTCATTTATATGCTAATTGAGGCCAGGCTTCCAAATAGGCTCCATACAATACTTGGCTCTGACTGTATGGTTATTCTGCCTTGAGCAGCCTCCATGTGTGCTCTGATCTGGACAGGGTTTAATATGTCTTCATCAATGAAGTCCTGGGTCCTGACCCCCGCTTTTGGAGAGTGACAGCCTAACTTGAGGAGTCACTCACTGAAGATTACTACGTCTCTGTGAAGGTTAGCTCATGCCACTTCTTGACTGGGACTCTACACTTTTCAGGTCCGAGGAGATGTTGATGTTTCTTAGGTCAGCTGGTGTAATAAGAGGTTGCAGAGGGCACAGCTAATTATGGGGACAACGTGTTGACGAGCCAGCTAAGTTGAAGAGCCGGTTTTGTTGTCTCCTCTTAAGCATTGCAAAAGCTCACTCTCTCCCAGACTGCCCATTATAGAAGCATAGTAAGCATCCATGCTCTGTCAGCCATCCCTTGAGGAGCGCAGTATTGTTATAGAAAGAGCAGATAGAAATATGTGCATTCAAGGCTATTTTAAAAATATATACATTAAGGGTTCCATTTGACTGTTTGGATGTTATGAATTCCAAAAGTCAAGCATGGACTATTCAGTAAGTGGACATATGGCTTATGCTGAATATTATAGAATGAATATCACTGAGGGTCTCTCAACTTAGGTTGGGAAATGTACATGCCTTTTCAGAGAGGAATATTAGTACTTCATGCTTTAAGGAAGAGATGTGGCACATACTTTGCCATTAACCCTGGAGATCAGGGATTCACACTAAGTTCTGAAATTTCTCTGTGATATAATTTCCACACTTTTTAAAACTTTCTTTTAGAAACATATTGAGGTGTGTTTTTAGCATCTTATTAAAAGAGAACTGAGTGCTTGAAAGTTAGAAAATTCCCAGCTATCAGTCACCTGTGTGATTCCTCTGTGGGTCTACTCTGCAGCACATGCCATTTTGGAGAACAGCAGAATGGGAACACGGAGTTGCAACATGTCTAACTTTTAAAAACAGAAGTCTTGGGCTGCATGTTCAAGTCCTGGTCCAAGTGTCCAAAATGGGGCTACTAGCCATACCCTACTGGAGAGAGCAAACAACCCAGGAAAGGGGTTGTTGACAAGAACAAAAATGTGCCAAAAATTCCTATGCTCTCCCGTGCTCACAACTTTGAAATGAGGGATTATCTGAAATCAAGATTCATGGCCTGGGCTCAGGCACTTGCATTGTCACTTGGGGGATTTGCTGTTCTCTTCAGAGTTGTGTGCCCATCTCTCATCCAGTAAGCAGGAGAATCAGTTCAGCATGACCTTCCTCCGCTTCCTGAGAAAACTCAAACTTACACCCCCTGTGCAAGATAATTGGCTTTTCCAGTTAAATAATTGGCACACAGAGGCTCTTCACCTCACCTGTGGATGTGAACTCACGGTTTTGCCAGAAAAAGGAGACTCATCAAGCCACGGAGCAAAAAGCTAGAGGTAGCATGACTGCTCTGCCTAGTGATGAGGCAATTTCCTGGGATGGAGCAGTTATGGGATTGGGTACTTCCCAGAAGTATCTAAATGTTTTTGCAATCTGCTTGTAATTCATCAGGTAAAACTTCAATGGGATTTCCAAAGCCTGCCCATGCATTCACTTTTCTTTATTCCTATGAACAGCTTGTTCACAGCAGCATGTTGCCTCTAGGTTATGACCTGATGGTTGACAAAAATAGGTACCAGGTGAGGCTCCTGCCAGGGCATGACTGCCAGGCTGGAGAATTCCAAGGAGGTGGATCATTTATTTCCATGACACTGTGTTCCTTTGTGTGGTCCATGGAGCAGCTCCTTGCAAGCAGCATTGAAGCAAGTCTCTGACTAAAGTTGAAAAGCTCCAAAGCTGATAAATTTCCTGTGTCAAATGGGTCAGAGAAAGGACATCACTGCTCTCGGCCAGGCTGTTGTCATTAGGTATACGAGGGTTGTTCCTTAGCCTTGGAAGTGGTCCAACATAGAGCTGAGCATCTGGAAGCTATGTTAAAGGGGATGATCGCAAAGGGCAGGATCAGGGTGGAGGATCTGCAGCACTGCAGGGAAGAGAGCTTGCTGCTGCACTCAGAGCACCATCCTGTGCTTTGTGAAGCTGTGCAAGGGGTAGCAGTCTTTGTTCCATCAGGTGTTAGCTTTTGCCCAGAAACCTGGACAAGCTGGGAAGAGACAAGTTGGCACAATTTGGCTTCTAGGAGACTCATCTGAAGAACCACTGAAAAGTCTGAAACACCCTATGAGCAGTGGAATTTTAAAGGTTTCTGCCCAAACCCCATTGCTACCAGTGCTGCAGTTCTGTTACCGCTGGAGTACAATGCTTGCTCCTCAGCAGTATTGGAAGTTTGGAATTTGTTTATTCAATGCTGGAGTGAAAAGAGAATGGTCTGAAATGTTATTTTTTACACACATATTTTTCTTGTTAACTCAGTTGCACTAATGTTTGCTTTAGGATGCTAATGGGATGTTTTAATTCCTGAATATTTGTTTTGTGGTATCAGGCACTGACCTGATACAGGATCCCACTTAAAAGTTCTGCCCAAGTTGGACCAGAGGTTTTTACTCCAGAACCACCAAGATAAACAAAGCAAGAATTTGAATGTGGGTGTCCCAATGTCAAGAGCTTTCCAGAGAATTAAGCCAGCTTCTACTCATTGCCATAAAAGACAGGTTTGACTGAAAGGTAAAAATCTCTTTATTCTGGCCGTGCTGTATCTTACCACATTAATGCTAGCTGACAATACAGGTTAATTTTGAAATGTGTAGAGCTGCGTTTCACAAAGTTATGAATCTACAGTTAAGACAAAATCCAGATCTTTCAGCAAAGAGAACAGCCTGTTAGTATACTTAACTGGAAAACAGATTTAGCTGGGGATAGGAAAATGATTTATAGAGCAAGTGGTAGAGTGGAGCAGGCAATTTTTCCATAGTACTCAGAGTCTAGTTTTGTCAAAAAAAAAAGGGAGCCACTGCATTTAAATAAGTGGTTTCACTACTGTAGGAATGTAGAGGAAGATTGTCTGCAGCTCTAGAAGTTCCCTGGGAAGAGATCTGTGTATCTGAGCAAACTTGTAATCCATGGTTAGTGTCCTGCTGAGTAGTTCTGAGGGACATAAACACAGTGGCTTGCCTGGGTACTAAAAATGCATATCTTGCGATGCTGGCACTTGCTGAGGGTAGTGGGTGTAACAACCACCATTCATTTGAATCAACTGCAGAGTGCAATTAGGCTTTAAGAAATAGATAGCTGAAACAATAGGAGCCACCACCCCAAAAATAAGGGTATGTACAAAGCTGTTTAAAAAATGTTGTGTAGGTGGAGGGTTTGACAACAGGCTGAATTAACATGCAGGTGGCAGAATACAGTTCATGTGGAAGAGAAATCAGAAAGACAACAGGGCAGCATGCAGAGAAGGCAAAAAGAAACTCACAGCCAAATAAATACTTTCTTTCTGACAGAATAAAAGCTGAGTTTTCAGAAATCAGGCACCTGGAGCTTCAGGAAAGCAAGGTGTTATCTGCTCTGAAGTACTCACTGATATGTGAGAACTTGTGTTTAATGAGTTGCTCTGAAATCAGAAGGCTTTGTATCAGAAAAATGCAGTGCCAGATTCCAACTCTTGTCCACCTGCAAGAGATAAGTTATGCAAAAGTATTAGATGGCAGTGTTTTGATAGATCTCCTCATTATTGCAGTGGCAAAGAAGCAGGTATCTCAGCTTTTAACTGTAGTTAAGCAAGTGAACCTTTTATTTGGAATGCAAATCCAGATTCCAGTGTGGAAAATATAAATTAGCATCAATTAGAAGGAAAACGCCAGGTCAGAACAAAACACAAACCAGATCCACCTAGCCTAAATCAATTCTACTGGAGCTTTCCACATAGCAATATTTACTTGCTACAGTGTTGAACTAACAAAGTGAGAGCTGCACTTATAGGTTTGCTTTTTTTTCTGTACCGTCAGCATGATCACAGTTCAGTTTTACTCTTTGATTACTAGAGTGTCCAGCACGGTCTCTCCCTTGAATGAGATTTTCTTGGTTATTCACCTGCCTCACTGCCTAGAAGGTTTTTTGCACAATGTTTGTTTTACTGACTAGATTTAGCATGTGAATAGGTTGTCTGCTGTGACAGAAAGGTTGTCCCTTGTGTCTTTATTTGAAAAAACAAGGCTTTTGACAAGTCTATTTATATGCCTGACCTCAAGAGATTTCTAACATTATGAGTTTTTGAGACAAAGTTCAAGACTCTCTGAACTGTACCTTTCACAGTTAGTTCCTCTGGTTTGAAAATGTCTGCAAGCTCCACGCAATTTCCCCTGCAACCCAGTCTGACTTTTATAAAAGCACTGTCTGCATCTGCCTTTCATTAGTCCCATGAATGTCACTAAGTGTAGATTTGGATTCTTCTTATACTGTCATTGAAGAAAATGAAAAGCAAATGGGTTCAAGGCAAGACTGAAGCAAGGTTGCACATGATCCTGCTGCATTCTTCTGAACCCCAGCTAGCTCTCTGGTGATGCACTGGCAGGAGAGCTTTCTCTGGCTTTTTGAGCTTTCCAGAATGCATTACCCACAGTTCAACGTCTAGACATTCTTTCATGTGCATTAAAGACATTTTAGTCAATTTTCAAAGTGAAAATACAAAGGCAATTATTTATTTCTCTTAAAATAGTGAGCAGTGTGAGGTATCATACGCTGTACATGGAATAAGCCACCATTGGTCATAATCCAATGCCTCACAAGCACAGGGGTCAGACCCAGAAGGTCTACAAATGACCCATTCTGCATACACCACAAGCCACAAAACCCTCCCCAGTGCTCTGTAACAGCTTGAAGTTGTACAGCACAACCATTCAAAGACACAGATTGTTGTTTGCCACAGTTGCAATCACGGCAATCCAGCAGCTCTTATCACATACCACAAGAGGATAGCAAAGAAATCTAAGGCACTTTCAACATCCTAAGCACCAAACACCCTGAAGACCTATAAATGAAAATGCACTAGCAATATACCCACTCCTTAGCCCTACTTTTGCAGTCTGTTGGTATGACACATGCTCAGTATAGGACTTGTACCTTGCACTTGAGCATGCATGTATGTAAACGTAATCCCCAGGGAGCTTCCAAAAACTACTTTTCTGTCTTCACAGCATGGCTGTGGTATGTCTTCTTGCCTCTCCAGACCCAGAGAAGAGAGGTGGCACCTCCCTTCCCAAGCACTTCCAAGGCCTGTCAGCAAGTCACCCAAGGCTCAACAGCCTTGGACATGATTCAGCACAGAAGCTAAAGGCTTTTTGGTCTCTCTGATCACTGGAAAAAATGAAAAGCTCTGATCTGTCTTTGAGAGGAAGAAAGTTTTGAGTCTCAACCATCTGAGCAGACACATCTTCTGGGACTTCTGCTGCTCAAATGCAGAGCTTTCTTTCCTTCTCTTGTCCTGCTGGTGACTTTTATTTCCATGAATAATTAGGTGTGAGTTGCCAGGAATATTTCTTCTCTTATGCAGAACCACCTTCTGCAATTTCAGGAACAGCTGTATGTGTTTAATATCACCATATCTGGATGTTTCTACAAGCATCACTGCACGCTGCTCTCTGTATATGTGTGGAAGAAATGCAGAGTACTCCCACTTGCTTTTCTCCCCCTCTCAGAGCAAAACATCAAATACAGTAACCAAAACATATGTGCTACACAGTACCCTACAGAAAGTATGTATGTACATATGTTTTCAAAATTATGTTTGGCTTGAATTTTGAGATTTAATCCAGTTTAGGTCTTCACTTACCCAAAACAGTTGTATTCAATTTAATTTAAAAAATGGAAACAGTAGCTCTGCTAGGGACCAGAAAATTGATTCTATAAAGCTAGTTCCGAATGAAAGGGTTCGGGAAAAAAAAATCTGAGAGCAGTACTCTTCTGGTAGCAGGTAGATGAGAGCTTTGCTTCACATGGAGGTTATACTTGAACTATAGGCATCCAAACAGATCAGCAACATGACATTTGTTTCTCACAGGAAAATCCTTTCCCTAGGGTACAGACAGGAAATCCAAAATGAGAGGAGGTAAATACCAAAGGATCACTGAGGAAAGGGGAGGAGAAAGAACAAAAAGCACAGTGTTCACTTGTGTCCACTAAAGAAAGGCTCAGGAAAGAAAACTGCATGAGAAATAAGTGCCTATTTTGATATTAAATGAAGTGCTGTGATCGCAGGATGAGCCACTTCCGTACTCCAAAGCTGTAGTTCAGATCAGTGCACAGCCCAGTGAAGTCTGTATTTACTGTGTTGTTTCCTCAAAAATCATTGAATTCCCTTGGGGGGAAAAATAAATCCAAATTCACCTTATTCAACTAAAATATGAGATAGACCTTTAAGTTTGTTCACAGCATTTGTTTTTCTGAGTGTTGCCCACTGTTTGTGAAGCTCTTGACCCTTTTGTGTTAGAAATTTTGGTGCAAATTCAAGTGATCCAGTAGTGGGTGAGGATTACGGCAGTACACATGTATTTAACTCAGGGACCTTTTGCTGACCCTACTGTGTCTAGGCTCACACAGCCTCTCAAGCTGCTTCCCTCTGAGTACAGGGTGCTCTGTTTCAGATGTAATGAGGGCTGAGAGGCACAGGAGCTGGCCCACTGAGCCTTGCAGTCACTTCTTGAACCCAGTGATGGGAGCTTTGTTTTGCTGTCGCATCAGCCTCCCACAGAGCTCAGCGCACAAACACCGGGCAGCAATCGGTGGGGAACTGAGAGCTCAGCACTGAAACACAAGGAACAGAGCAAGGATAATTCACCTTGGAAGGAAGGGCAATGCAAGGCTCTTCTGTGTGGAGCTGCTGAGGTGCTCTGCGACAAGGATCCTGTGAAATAGGGGTTCTGAAAAGGACATTTTTCACACTGGAATTGCTGACTTGAGGTTTTTGTCAGCTGGATCTTTGGGCTTCTTGCCAGCCCAGAAAAAAGCTAACAAAGGCCATTTCTGCTGTTGCATATGATCAGGGAAGAAGAAAAGAAGGAAGAAAATAAATGAGGGACTCTAGTACTTTTAAAAGAGAAACATTTTTTTCATAGAAGTAAAAATAGAAAGTTAGGACAGCTTTGAAACAGAAGCTACAATCCTACTGTGGTAAAAACTTTAAAAAGATTAAGACTCAGATGGAATTGTTTGAACTGGATTTGTTAATCAAAGGCAAATTTATTTTGAAGTGTTATTTTCACTTACTCAACATTTTTTCATTCATTCATTTTTTCACTCAGTTTCCTTTGTTCTTTGGAGGGTTCATACTGTCTTAGTGTTTATCAGGAATGCATGCGCTTTACAGTAAAGAAATAGGATACTGATATATTCCTATTTTTCAAACTTCCATTTCAGTTTCTTAGCCATTGAAAAGCTGTCTGACTGAGATCAAGGCTGGTGAGCATATGGTTAAATATGCCATGACCAGGGGCTATGAGCACCATGAAATGGTGCTCATAGCCCCTGGTCATGGCATATTTAACAAAAGTTGAGCTCTCAGATAACCTTTCCCAAACAAATTCCAGTACAGCTACATTTTGACTTTCTCTTCCTGAACTTTGACCAGATACAAGTGGCACCATTTCATTGCCAAATTCTATCCAACTTCTACATAAAAATTGAGAGGTGAAAACAACATTTTTAATAGGAAAGTATAACTAACTGTTCCTGTCCTTTCTCTGTATAAACTGTTATCAAGACTTTGAAGTTCTGCCAGCTTGTTTCCATTACAAGGAAAACCTGATACCAGCTGGAATTTTTGGAGTACAGAGAGAGCAATGGCAATAGTCCTGTTGACTTAAAAACTATGCATAACGTCCTGGGGTTTAGGAACACAAAATAAAAAAACTGGAAACAATTTTCTTTTTAGAGGTCTCCGCCTTTTCAACACCCTAAGCAGCTTCATCTGTTAAAACTTCTTTCTAATGTGATATCCACAGGAACTTTTCTCATTCTCTCGTTTTCCAGGCTTTCATTCCTCATCTATCCTGCCCATCAGTACTTCAGACTATCAAATGTTCCAGCCCTGTGCTTATCTGCCCCTTGAGAAGCCTCACTGCTCACATAGCATAACTTCATATTTTGGGTGTTAGCTTCTGGGATTTCTCAGGCATCACTGCTCCTGAGAGTCCTCCAGTTTGCCTAATGCAAGCCTGGGACTGATGAAAAGGGTGACTTAACACTTTCAGCCTAACAGCTGGCTGCAGCTAGGGACATAAAAAACAGCTGCCATGTTCTGTTGATTGCATGCATCAGCAGGCAGGTAAAGCTTTATAATCACTATAATCTGTGGTAAAGGTCCTTCCTTGTATACACACACAAGCTATAGCCCTGCTTCATCTGCAAAACAGCATTCAGTTTCAGCATGTGTACTGTATTAAGCTTTCTTTGCATCAATGTAAAAAATCTTCTACAATATGTCATGATTGGAGCCATATGGTGTGTAAGAAACAGGTGGAGCAACAATCATTGAAAGAAGAAAACAGCCATTATTTTAAATAGTCAAGATAAAGGATTATGTTTGTGGCCATCACTCTCCAAACAATTATTAACAGAATAGTCAAGCCTGAGAGATATGCTGCTAACAGTTCTCTGCTATATGTTGTCTACAGCCAGGACTGCTACAGGACAGTTTTCTCTCACTTATATTTTGAGTGTTCACAATCTACTGGTTTTGTGATGATTTTTTCATCTCCATCAAGGAGATTTATTTAAATGTCTCTATTGTGTGATTCTCAAATTCACGAATGCCTTTTCAAAGTGGTGGCTGGAGCACTTCCCAAGTAAATATTTGTTGAAATGCTTATTAGCAAGACAATTTTCTTGGATATTTTCTCTTTCCATGAATATTCATATTAGAAATGTTAATAGAAATAAGAGACAATTTGAAAAATTTGTTGATATTTCTAGAGTAGTGGAAAAGAATGCTTTAATTGGGGCATTTACAAATGCAAGCTTCCCTTTCATTTTGCCTTTTGCTTGACATCTGGTTTGTTTTTATAACCAAAATCCCTATGCAGTTGTATGTTCCTATGGCAAGTAAAAGCCAAAGCAGTCATCCAGCTGTTAAAATTAGTGTTAGATCTGTTTTTTCTATGGATTTCCCACTGCATGGCAGGAAATCAGCTTTCATTGCAGCTTCCCCCTCCTCCTCATCCAGCCTCCTATTAGATTAATACCAGAAGCATGAAGTAACGTTTAACAGAAAGTTGTTGCTTTTAGCTCTGGGAAAACTTGGCAGCCTCTCCAGAAATGAAGGGGGAGGGGGAACCTGAAGCCTCCATTAACTAAAGAGGAGATTGGAGGCATAAGTAAACATTTTTCTCCCATTAAAATTCTGAAGTTTAAAAAAATGCACTAATGGCAAACTGTTTCTAAGTCTAATGAGGATTTGCTGTCATTCCTCCTCTCTCTTTATGTATTAATCGCCCAGCTCCTATGGGCTACTTTTGGGTCACCATTTTATATTGCTTAGTAATTTATGTCCTGTTGGCAAAGTGTATCACTGAAATAGTGCATTTCTCTTTTTGTTTAGGATGGGTTTCTAGTTTACAGAATGGTCTGAGGAGTTTGCAACCAAAAAGAAGGTTGTTGCTCACCAACACTGAGATGCCTCCCCTTGAGTGCTTTAAGGTTTCAGTAGTACAAAGAAGAAAAGAAAAAAAAATGGAACACGTAAATAAGGCATTATGACAAAGAAGCCAGACTACCCCCAGCTTCCTATCTCAGATTTTACAGTGGTCTTTAAACTACAGTACAAAATTAGAATTTATTTAAACAATGTGCTAAATATTGTCATATGTTAATTTCCTATGATACTGTGGGATCAGCAAGCACATTTTATTGCTTCCTGCAGGCCTAATCCTACATCAGTCAGTGGGAATTTCATGGGAAACGTGTGGTGTCATGGCCACAGCAGTGCAACCCAGAGCAAAGAGCATATATGGGGTCTGTGGAAAAGGGGTGCCCAAGCTCCAGGAGCAGCATGGCAGGACAGGGACAGGCATTCTGTGGGGACCAGCATAGACAAGGACATGTGCATAAGACAGTAGACTTTTCATGGCTCGGCTCCTGTAAAACAGCATTTTCAAACTACTCATATTCCCAAAATATCTGTGTTTATTTGCTTTTCAGTTTACCTTGTACCATTAGCTGGTGTGCTGCCCTGTAAAGCTTTGGCTTCTGGTTGAGTAGAGTTCCCACTGACCACCAGCTGGGCAGATGGAGACATGCAGAGTTCTGAATCTGAAGTACCCAAGTGCTTTACTTTCTTTACACTAAGCTCAGGTACCAAAAGCTCTTCCAGCAGTGCAGCCTGCACAAAGAGCAAGGTGATCCAGAGCCCTCCCACAGTTTCATCCCCGGCCCAGCCTGCTAGAACCCAGTCCTGTTATTGGCCTGTGACAGACCCTGTGAGGCAGGTGGCACATCCAACAGCAGGCACAGGGAACAGTGTTACCTGTAGGATGGCTGGGCATGGTCCCCCACTATTCCCCAGGGTAACCCAAACTTGGGCTGACGTAAGGAGGAAAGGGAAGAACAGAATACAGAATAAACTGGCACAGGGCATATATATCCTGGCCTCAGGAGCCAGGCTTGTACAGCACCCATCTGTTAAAAACCTGTGGGGAAGTACTGGACCATCTTCCCCTTTCCCTTGCATATTCTGTTTGGAGATGAACGAATTGCATTCTGTGACATTCTCCACTATCCCGATATACTTTTAGGGTTGAAGGGGGTGCAAGTGCAGTGGGAAAGCCATGTGGTGGTGGGTTGTCATTTGACTTCTATTTCGGTTTAGGTTGATTTTACCTTGGGTATTAGTGCATCTTCAGGATGTTTGTCTTTGGGTTTAGCATATTTTGTCTAAGCATTTAAGGCAATCTTAAGTAAGGGCTGTGCAGGGAGAGAATTGTTATAATTTATATTTTTCAGATGCTTTTAATCCTGCCTCTGCTAGGAGAAAAAAATCCAGAAATCTGAGACTAAAATCTATCTCTGCATCTTATTCTGCCTCTACCACTGTGAGAAAGTAGTAGCAATATTGTGTCATCCTTTGTGCTGCTAATGTGACATAATTCCACATTTGGGGGCCATCTGCTGAAAAGAAAACCTCTACAACCCTTCTGAATGCACATATAAAAACTTGTCAGCAAAAACAGCTTCATGAATAAGTTGTGAGAATATATTTTATCTAAACTTCATTAGACAAAGCTTTTTCCTTTACAAAAGCCCAAATGTCTCCAAACAGAATGAAAGAAGCTTTGGCAACCATCTTTCTTTTTGGTACAAACACATTGTTTCACCTCTTTTGACTCCATATTAATTAATTTAATTTCACTTGAAGGGAAAGAATATCACTTCCTACTAAAGGAAGTACTGTCTTACTGACACAACCCACAGTACTGTCATATATGCATCCAGATTTGATAAACAGAGACCAAAGGAGAATAGAAAACTTCCCTGGCTTGGAATCAGAAGGAAATAATAAGGTACCAAACTTTGGTGCATGTAAGGACTTATGAATCAGCTTATTGCTTGCTGGGTAAAAGATAAGACTAAAAGGGGAATGAAGGCAACTATGGAATGAAGGTACCAATGTATTCAACCACTGAGTTCAAAACTATTAGCTGTCCTAATCTGTGACTATAATTGTAAACCAGTGTAGCTACAGAATTTGCACCATGTCTTGTGCAAACTGCTTTGCTACTGTTTTGGCATCTATGAGGAGCACTAACCAAGGTTTTGCTAGTGCTTGTAGTTTTCAGCGTGTTTTCTCACAGATCGTATATTCAAAATGTACTTGTGTACAGGAAAAAACACTTCACTATCACTGCAGAGAGCTTAGCAGAGCTGGCTGATGAAGCCCTAAGCCACCCTCACTGATCAGTGCACACACTGATTCTAGGAAAGGGAAGCAATTAATCAGCTGTGAAGACAGAGAACCATACACAAGCTAATAGGGCAGTGCTCTTGGGATTTGAAGCAATGTCCATACTGTGGTAGCAAAAATTCTTTTGATTACTAAAATACCCTATTTAATGAAGAAATAGCATGCTTTTCTATTGCATTAAATGGTCAAGTTGCTTAATAAAAATAGTGACCTCTCAGACAAATCTTGTCTTGTTTATATCTTTAGGCTATTATGGATGCAACACTTCTGCTACTTAAATGAGTCATTATGAGTTGTACAATTATAGAGAGATTTTTTTAAGGTAACTACTGATTATTAACAGAAAATTAACTGCCTCAATTAGTCTTCCTTTAATGGTAGTTCTGCAACAGAGTTATACTGTGGGCTGGGCAGTCAGCATAAAGGAAGAGCAAACCTCCCAAATGTACTGTAAATCTAGACAAAAACTCACAGAAGTGCAACAAAATCCATGTACCAGACCTGTGCCTTAAGCTCTGAATTCAACTGCGAAAGCAGTCTGTGCCTGATGATTCAGAAAACGTAAAAAAATATAATTGCTTTTTTTGCCTTGCAATTACAACCAAGTTAATTATGTACAACTGTGCAAAGGAAGAGTGTAAGGAAATTCCTTTCTTGAGACTTCCAGCAATTGACTTGTGCCCTGAAGCATGAGATTTGATTACTCATGTAACTTATTTTCCCCAGGCAGCTTCTCCTTGATAGCTCTTGTGTGATAGTTCAAGAAAGTTCCAGGACAAATCACAAGAACACTCCAGTGGTTGAACCCCAACTTCTTTTATTACTGATATAGATTTCTATTGAGTGCTAAATTAAGAGCTTTTTAGATTTTTAACTAGGATGAGTGGTGTAAGTACAGGGTGTGATTTTTTTTTTCACCAGAATGGTACTGATGAATGCAGTCATCCTCCACGTTGCTTTTTGATTTCGCAGATTCCCAATGAGCCTTAAAAATCAAAATTCTTTCATAACATAGAATCCAGCCTGCTACACTGCCTCAAAATGTCTTTGAGGAAGTTACAGCAGAGAAATGACTGCTTACTTTGAAGTTTCTCCCAAAGTTCTGCTTTTCAAGCTATAGACAGGTGGTTTAAAATGCTCTGGTTACATCCTGGAAAACTGAATCCTTATGACTTCAATTGTTGTAACAGGTTTGTTCAAAAAGTGTGCAACTTAATAATCCATTGGTGTGTTGGTGATGCTGGTTTAAGAAACAAAGGTTCAGTCTGAAGCACAACTGCTCAGATCTAGCTGTTTCTCTTCTCATCAATCACTCTAATACAAGTAATTTTTGGACCTTTTTCAGAAGACATAGAGGCGTTGGGAAGGAATAGCTTTCACCTGGATCATTTTCTTGATCCGGTTTTAATAATTAATTGCATCACCCCACCAAAGAATGTAACAAAGCATAGACTATGAATCCAAATGAGTAGTTAAGGCACAAAACGGAAGACACCAGACCAGTTTTGCCACCAAAGAAAAGGCTGGGTGTAACAGCACCCAGTCATCAATGGGAAGCTTTATCTCAACCAGCTTTGTCTGACTGGGAATGGCCTCTCCTCCTGAAGGTAACAAAAGGCTGAACCAACTCCCAGCTGTGGGCTCTGGCTCATTTGACAGAAATGCAATCTTGTCCACACCAGATGTGGATAAAATCTGTGAAGGTAAGGGACCAGGTAATGCAGAGGTTGTGACTGTGGGTGCCTGCTCAGAGATTACTTCAGTTCTGAAGCAGCTGAAGTGATTTCACCTGTCTTACAAAAGCATGGCATTGAAGGATGGTAACAAAATGGCATTTTGTTACCATTTCCAGTGATCCTGATTAAAACATGCTTTTTGTAAACATTTCCATATTAGATTTCTACTTATGGATCACCATGGAAACCAAACTTTTATCAGGCACGCTTGCATACTGAAGGGTGGAGAATTTTAAAAGCCTCTGTGATATGCAGTACTATTGATGTTGGAGTACAATTGCCATGAAAACTGTTAATGCTAGCTAGGTGGACTGTTGAACCCATCTATGACTCGTAGCTCTCATGCAAGTTTTCATATACTTTTTCCTGACATTTTTTTTTAAATAGTAGCATTGCTTCTTTTGCTCCAACAAGAGTTTTCAGCTCTTTAGTTTATGGAGGTTCTCTTGTTTCCTAATTTTTAAGTATTTTCTACTAATAAAATGTAAGATGGAGTTTTTGTTGTTGTTTTATATTGCCAGACTCTTGCCTGTTAAACATTACAACTTACCAAGTTATTTCAGAACCTTAGCTATGGCTGAGTACTTATTATTTTGAGTACTTATTATTATTTTAGAAATAAGTCCTATTCTGTATTTGTATTTCTTTTGCTGAAAAGAAACAGATTACACTGATTTAGACAAAGTTTTCACAGCATACAGGTAGCAGGGGAAACATATGGTCTGCCTTACCCAGCTTTGCTGCCTCTACACCTACTGGGTAGGAACTAAGGGAAGGAATATTTCAGCTGACATATCACAAGTCCTTCAGAGCAACAGTTTGACCACAAGAGCAAAGTTGTTCCACACTTCTAGGCTTCACGTTCCCTAGGGAGATTTTTGCCAACTATTACTTACAGTTTTTCCCACTTAAAAGGAAAAGGAAGATCACGTGAGATGATGGGAAGGCTGGCTGCTTTTGGTTCTGGCTGTGGCAGGATTAAAAACAATTTTCAGTTCTACCAACTGCGAGCATGCCTGTAACTCTGCATTTATTACACACATTTGCCTCTGTTTTTTCAGTGCCTTGCTTGCTCAGTGAACAAAACAGAAGAGCCAGGATCAATGCTAGTGGAAAATGAAACACTGGGATGTTTGTAGAGTCATCACAGAAGAGACCACCTAGGTTCTGGCCTTTTAGAGTAATTAGTCTCAATGCTTGTCTTTTTATAGTAAACCAGAGTAGACACTAGGACAGTCAAGGGCATCTTTTTTTAAATATTCTTTAGTATTGTGGGTATCACTATATAGATTTCAGGTACTAATGAGTTATTACCAAGTTTATATTGTAGTAAAGTTGTGGTTCTAGCCAAGTAAAAAATCCCCTGGAATACATAAGGCAGGAAGTGTATCGCAGCAAACTCCGTTTGCTCGTGGTACACGGGAACAGGCAGCAGCCACTGCAGTGCCTTACCTGGCTGAGTGCTGGGTGAGCTTTGACCCATCCCGCAGGGCCCCTGCACAGCAGGTAAGTGCTGCTATTCCCGAATTCCCTCTTTGGGAAACAAATGGGGAAAAGTAAAGTGACGAGGCCACACAGCACGAAACAAGATCTCTATGCAGGATATTCTGGCTCACTGCCCTGAGTCCTCCAGGCTGCCTCGCATCTCTCACCGCCGGGGTTTCCTTACCAAGCCTGACACTGCATAGGCGCTCGGAAAGCAAAGCTTGGTTATACGCCCTGGGCTGCCAGCACCCAGTGATCCGGGGCGAGGGACGACCCTTCCCCGGAGGCTTTATCCCCTTTTCTTTCCCCTTTGTAACAGGTCCAAGCCCGCAGGATGCTGCCTCTGTCACTGAGCAGCCCTGAAGGGTCCTGGCACCTCCAGCCGCTTGCCGAACACGCGACGGGCCAGACGCGCTGCTCTTGCAAACACTTTTTGCAGAGCTGGTGCTGGTTTGTAGGATTGCTCTGGTGTGAAAATCCCTCCAGCAAGGACCGGCCGGTCTCACCAGCCCTTTCCCTGCTTTGGAAACAGCAAAGAGCCGATGGTGGCAGCTGCATCCTTCAGTGATGCATGGGGACTGGACGGGGGTCTTTTGGGAGCCCTGTGTGTGTGTATACACACGAGGCTGTCTGTGTATTACACATATGCTTTCATGGGTGTGTTTTTCTCAGGTAAGAGAAAATCTTCAATTTCAGGACCCCTCAGGCAGAGGCAACAGCAGGGTGTGACCCCGGGCTGGGTGAGTGGCAGGGTCGCCCCAGTCAGGGAACGGAGGCAACCTGGCTCCGCTCCGGGATCGGGAGAGCGGAGGGCAGCCCCCTCTGAAACACGGCTTTCCCGGGGATGAGGAGGAGGAGGAAGATGAGGTGGAGGGCAGGCGCAGGTAAAGCGCGCCCCAGGCACGGAAAACGTGGCCCGCGCCCTGCCAGCGCCGCCCTGTTTGCTCAGCTAATCTCGCGGGCAGGAAATTGCCTGGCGACTCATATTTATGGATCGTGAAGAGCTCCACGGCGTTCCCTCCGGGGACATCCCTGCGCCCGTTTCCCGTTCTCGTCCGTCCACCCCCTACTCCGTCCCTTCCCCCCCATCGCGGCTGCCCTTTGCCCGCCCCGCTCCCGCGACCCTGGCCTGAGGGGAGCGAACCATTCAGCCCGCGGGGGTGCCCCGGCCCC
>NW_005054320.1:828560-894593 GCF_000277835.1 Geospiza fortis
GGGGCCGCCAGGATGGAAAGAGGCGGCGGGGCCCCGCGGAGATGGGTAGAGGGTCCCTCTCGGGTACGCAGAGCCTGGGCTGACGCCGGCTCAGCTGCTTGCAGCCGTCTCCGTTTTTTGGGCTACTTTTAAGGGAGTTTGTGCCACCATCACCCCCATCCACTCCCCCGCCTCCCGTTCCTTCGCACGTCTGACGGGTGAGGGCGGTGGAGTCCCTCCTTGCCGCCCGGCTCTGCAGGGACCCCGCAGCTGATAGGGCTCCCTTCCTCCCTATCCCTTTCGTTGTCAGACGCTTCTCCCTCTTTGTCCGGGTGTTTCCCCCGGTTCTGCCGCGTCCCCGCTGGCGAACAAAGCCTCTGCTCCGGGGGCGCTGGGGACATCCGTCCGAGGTCCGAGGAAGCAAGGGAGGAACGGCGGGGCTTGGCTTTGCTTGGTTTGGTTTTCCATGGTAAATAATCTACCTGGTGGAGGGGAAGACGTGGGACAAGGCTCTTTGTCCGCGATCCTTTGTTCGGCTGGTGCCATATACGCGGCATCGCTGGAGTTTAGCGATAGGAACCCGGCGTTACGGCGGATCGGCTTGCGGACGGAAATCGGGGGTTTGGGCTCCATCTCCCCTGACAGATTCAGAGCTCCCAAGTTCCCCCTCGTGTAGCCCTGTCAGCAGCCGGGTGGGATTCGGCGGCGCCCGGAGCCCCGCGCTCGGTGGTGAGTTCAGCTTGGAGATCAGAGCTTTTCTTGGGAAGATGTCTGCCCACGATCAGACGGAGCAGCGGGCTGAAAACTACGGTCCCCGCTCCTTCTCCTGCCCCAAAGCTGCCGGAGGAATTTACCCATGTCCAGAAGTGTAAATAGACTATCTGCGCTTACATAAAGACTCAAGAGATGGCTTTCTGCTCCTGCCACTGAGTGCTTTCTTGATCTCACACACATGGCTTTTGTCACCAGTTCCTTTTTCCCCCAAGTGCTTATCTTGTCAACCTGTCATCTTGTCTCTGTGCCTTGACTCTGCACGTGCCCGAATCCTCTGTGTCTGCATCTTCAGGGCATCTGAGTGAACATGTTGCCGGTCAGAACATGGAGAATATTTCATTTTTGTGCCACACCTTCACTCTCTTTTGGAGGAAGAGGGACACAAGAGCAACCTTTTTTGCAGATTTTCATGTTTAGTGAACTTTCTAGTTTTTGCATTCTCCATATTCTTGTGGATAATGTCCTCAAAAATAAGTTATTAACATGGGAAAGGATCAGAGATAGGAGGAAGTAAGGCATGATAGAATGGAAATGCAAAGGGTGAGGAGGATGGGCTTGCTTTCCCACAGTAGAAGGAAGCAGTGTAGTAAAGAAAGGAGTTTAAGTGATGAGAAGATGGGAGAGCTCACTGAGATAAGTTAAATGAAGAAGGAGGGTTAACTTATCTCAGGAAGCTGCCTTTGCTGTCATGGGGAGGGGTAGTCTGGACTAAGCAGGTTACAGAAAAGGAGATACTTTTAGGGCTGTCAAGTAGTGACATCCTACCCTTTCTATATTGTTCATTTTACACGGTTCCTTTAATACATCAGTAATTTATTCTGCTTCCATTTTGACAAATGCTAAATCAACTCATTAGTGTGTCTCTTTTTACTGAGGAAATGGAAATCTTTGCCCTCAGCCAGGGCAGGAAGAGTGGCCATTTTTTTTTTCATATCAGTTACTGTCTATGCTTATCAGATGCTATTATCAACCATATCCTTGGAAGTAGTCAAAGGCATCATTTGACTATTGTTGTGAAGCAACAAAGCCCATAATGAATAAATTTAAAGTATTTTGGGTTTAGATAGGAAGTGGAGATTGGGTGAGGTAAAGGTAGCTGATCCATCTTGAGGCTGGAATTGGATAAGAAGGACGAAAGATGTTTAAATGGGAAGATCTTTTTTGTCTTTTCCACTTGAAGATCCAGAGAAAAGCTGAATTAATCAAAGTAGTTATGGGCAAGTGCTGGTGATTGTTAATAAAGAGATTAATGCTGTATTCACTGTGTATTATTTCTATTTTAATTTGTTAAAATGAATGGTTAAATCTGGTATGTAATAACTGCCAGCAAGGCAAACAGTGTTTCCCACTGAATTAAACAAGCAGCTATAAAATTATGTTCTGGGTGTTTTGAGCAGGTGCTGTTCATTTAGGATTTGTTTTAGACTGGTGGAGCACATCCAAGATGCCACAGAAATCCAAGGGGATTTTTCCCCCGTAGAAGAAGGTCCTCCAGAGTCTACAGTGTAGAGTGAACTGCATAAATATGACCAAGATTGAGGGTTTTTTCCTTGCTCGGGTCTTGTGCAGGTGGAGTCAGTTTTTAAGTGAACCACTTCGTTTAACTTCCTTTGTTATAGTAAATAGTGTAACTGCAGATGTAGCACCTCTGTGCCTCGCCTGAGGGAGCACAGTCCTGGGACCGGCTGATAAATACTGCCCCCTGTTAGCACAGGCAGACTCATGGCTTGGCAGCACAGCAGCCACAGCGGGTGCCATTCGAGCTGTCACTGCCATGGTGGGGTTTGCCAAGCATGTGTGATGAGAAGCATTTAGTCAGGGGGCATGCTTGCTGCCCTGAGACTGCTGGGAAATGAAGAAGGATTAAAGAGCTAGAGGGGACATTTGAAAATATGGGGCAAACATCCCGGGAAGGAGACAAATTGAGGAGAAAAGGATGAGCAAAACAGGAGAGACAGAAGCTGTCAGAGTAAGTGGGCACTGGAGAGAACTGATTAACGGAAGGAAGTGACGGGCACAAAGTGGCAGTGAAAAAAATCAGCACAGAGGAAAGCAGAGAGAGAGCACAGAGAAAGCAACGGGCAAAGGTTGCCTGAGAGTGGGAAAATGCAATAGATAGGGGAAAAATGCAATAGATGGGAGAAAAATGGTAAGGACATGGAAGAAGAAAGAAGAGTAAGAATGGATGAAGCTGTTCTGATTAGTTTTTCTATCTGCTTAGATTTTCTGGGCCTTACCTACCTATTCTTATTGTATTTGTCAGGGGTGCCCTAGGGTCAAGTTTGTCATGTCAAGTAGGGTGGGAACAGAGAAACTTCCCTTTAAGGTCTTTCTGCTCTTGTACAGACAGAATTTCTGCTCCTGCATGATATGAATTTGGATACATAATTGTTTTGCACTCAATACCCTTCCTGAAATTTTAGATGAAGAAAGTCTGTATTTATTGAGCTTCAGGAATGAGAAATATTGGTCTAGAGTATTTAAATGTATTTATTTGTACACCAGCTATGTTGTTTGGTTTGGGTTTTCTTAGTCTGCACAGTAAGCAGTCACAGCCCACCAGCAGAGCTTTTGATTTGCCATCTCTGTGTGAAACTTTAAAGTTTCAGTTTGCAAATCTTTTGAGCATACTCAACTTTTCAATAGCAAAGGAGTTTATGAAATAGCATCAGAATGATACCAGGGAGCTTGTCACTACTGTCATGAGATGATACAGTCATTGGGTCAGATAACTGACTCTGGAATTTAACTACAAGAAAGGTAGTACCAAAATAGAAAAGATGAGTATGGCTGGAGTTTGGCTTGTCCTCTGTCAACCCTGTCTTTCTGCATGATGAAAGGAGTTCAGTTTTAACAGAAATCTCTTTTAGTATGTTTCTACCTGTCTGGGGCTTTTGTTCCAGCAGAAAAGGATTAACCCTCCTTCTTCCTTTAACTTATCTCAGTGAGCTATTCCAGGTGAAACGGTGGTTAGTGTGACTCTAAGGTAAGGAGGGGCAGTGATGTCTACTAAAGTAATGCTGTTTGAGTGGGTGGTCTAATATCTTGTCTTACCAAATGCATGGGAATTAGTTTAGATTCATTGAAATCAGTGCTTTGACAGTTTCATTTTCAGGTAAGAGTAGCTATGTTATGGCACAAAAGTTAGAAAGCTTCAGCATTTTCCCCAGCATTTTTATTTGTGTCTCATGTCAATGGCTCTACCCTCAGTTTGTAGTCACCCAGCCTAATGTTTACATGGTAATGAATGTTTTCATTTTTGATGCACATTTAAAATTGTCAGCTGTTGTGACCTGATTAAAATGATTATGTCCATCTATTGGAAAGAGCAATTGATGGGCAATGCCTGCAGCATCAATCCGTATCAAATAGGAGAGAAACATGTTATAACAGTAAGACAGGGTAATTAAAAACGTCATATTTAAGTGCAATTTTTGGAGTAGTCATGTGGGTTGTTACAGTAAAATATATGTGGTTTATGAGTGTGATAATGTTACTCAGGGTGTTTTCTGTTGCACTATTTTATTTCTTCTCCAGTATCAACATGATGATTTCTCAGAGAAAGAGGTAAGCCATAAGAGCGACTTCCTCTGCCACTCCCTTTTCCACATCGGAAACCTGCAGGGTTGCAAGGGAGTGACTTAGTGAAATATGATTCACAGATATTTGATTTTTAATTTTTGAGTGTTGCTGAAGGTGCCAAGCTGTGAGTTTTAGAAACTAAAATAATGCCTGTAAGCAGACCTTATGCTCACTTGCATGCAAAGACCTATGTGTTGCAGGATTTATATCTTGAAAAGACAGGGACTGAACGGATTTCAGGACTATGCTGGTCAGAAATTAGGTGTAGTTTGGGGTCTAGTGTATTATGTTGTGGGGTAGGAGGAGGAGGAAATGAAGAAGGATGTTTATGGCAACCTTTGGATCACAGCCTGGCTGAGTTGTCCAGTTTTTGGCAGAGATAACTTTGCTGTCTCATAAAGATGTGTCCATTCATGGGTACAGAATCTCCACCAAATTATGCAAGTGCCCTTCTGTGAATATATTGTTTTAGTATGACAGTGGGCTTGGGGAAAGGTGGATTTCCACATAACTGTTTCAGAGGTGAACAGTAGATTCCAGTGAGTTTTACTTTGCCATTGAGCCTATCAAGACTTTTGTTTGTAAAATAAGCAGAGTAAATCAGGAATAAAACCAGGTTTGATTTAATCAGGAATAAAACCAGGTTTGATTTAATCGGGAGTAAGTACATTGTCCTCAGATTACACAGGGAAAAGGTAAATGAGCTTGGTGATGGAACAGTCTGTTTATGCACGTAGGCATGCTATACTGTGGGAAAATGAAATCTCCAGATGCTGAAGCCATTAGCACTCATTCACCAAATTTTGTTCAGAGTGTGAAAATTCAAGAGGCTTTCTTGCTTCCAAAACAATATGTCTTTTATTGGAATAGTTGAAACAGACCCTAATCATTTGAAGATCTTGTGGCAGAACAAATGAAACTCTAATGATGTGCAGGCGGTGCCAGTGATGGCTTTTGTCCTCACCCTCCTTCAGCTGGGGTTTCATCTGTTTTCCAAGAGTGGCAATACACTGCTGTAGGAGTTTCTGAATAGAAATGTCAGAGATAGTAGAAGTTCCAAGAGCTGTAGGGAGACACTTTTAATGCTCAGCGAGAAACTGAAAATGAAAAAACAATGAAGAGCAAAAAAGCCTTAAAAGATAGATGGCCAAGTTTGAGAGTTTTGTTTAAAACTGTTTATTATCAGTCAGAGAAGGGCCTTGATGATGGCTAAGGCACTGCAACCCTCTTGATTGGTAACATAAGAGCAAAGTGGGTGCCAGAGCAGACTCTGCTAAAGGGAGGTAGGTAGCCCCGGCAGAAGTAAAGAATAGGTGAGAAGCTTATGTGCTGGGAAAACTTCTCCCTAAATCTATGGATGAAATGCTGGGAAGTGCTGTGTACACAGGTAGTGTACTTGTGGCTTGGTTGAACTGCAGCTTTTGGCTCCTACAATAAAGTGTCCTGGTTTTTGCTGGGGTACAGTTCATTTCTTCCTGCTAGCTGCTACAGCATTGGGTTTTGGATTTAGTATGAGAATAATGTTGATAGCACACCGGTGTTTTCAGTTGTTGCTATGTAGTGTTTCTGTTGAGTCAACGACTGTTCACCTTCTTATGCCACACCAGTGAGGAGGCTGAGGGGGCATGGGAAGTTCAAAGGGGACATAGCTGGGACAGCTGGCCCAAGGGACATCCCACATCCTATGGCATCATAATCAGCATATAAAGCTGGGACAAGAAGGGTTTCCTAGGAGTTTAGTTCCTTATTTTGCTTTGTTTTGTACATGACTTTTTCTTTATCTATCAAACTGTCATTATTTTAATACATGTTTTCACTCTTTTATGATTCTCTCCCCCATCCTGGGTGGGTATTAGCAAGCAGCTGCAGGGTCTGAGTTGCCAGCTGGGCTTAAACCACTGCACAAGGGAAAGGAGTTCTTACTGTAAAGCCACCCAGTGTTATAATATCTTAAAATTGGAATCCTCTGTTTGACTCTCTGCTTGAGTTGTGAATCACTGTTTCTTCTGGTTGTTATTGAAACAAAACTTAATTTGGCCTGGGCACTGTAGAGATGAAACATGATTGGTAATGCTGTATACATTCACTTCAGATGACTTTGTAAATCCCAGATGAAATAATTTTGCTTCTTCCCAGACAAGGCAGAGTGTGGCATGTGCTCTGTAACAAGAGTCAGCCTTGCTGGAGGTCCTGCATAACCTCCTCGAAAAGAATATGATTTCATGAGAGCAGATATACTGTGGATTTTGAGGTGTTTGTTACATTAGCTCATTAATTCACTCATTGTTTCTTGGTTTTGCTCACAGTGGAAAGTTTTTAAAAAAGTTCTTTTCCCCTTCAAATCCAATTATTACTAAGTGATGACTTCTCTGATCTCTCATCGTCTAGGAAAGGAGATGTGTTAAAAAATACAGGTGTTAGAATGGTAGGTGCTGCTGCCTAACTCTTGTTCCCAACAAACCTCTCCTGTCAAAAAGCAGGCTGAGTTAACATTCAGGCAATGCAGTCAAACCTACACTCAACACTCACTGCAACTGGCTCAGCAACAGAGGCAAGAAAGGCTCTTTTGCAAGGTTTTATTCCAGCAGAGTAATACAGTCGCTGAAGGGAAATCCAACGGGAAAGAGAGCGAACCACATGGAGTAGGCAGCTTATCACGAGGAAGGGGTGGGGGGCAGAGCTAAGGGCTGGGCAGAGGGGACTGACTGGCCTCCAGGGGAAGGAGGATGGCCACCAGGGATGCCAAGCCAGTCAGGGGACAGGGGAAGGAGAAACCAGAGAAAGTTGTAACACAAAAGGTCCATTTGGGAGTCTGTTTTTCTCCCGCAGGAGGACTAACTCTTAAGGTGAGTAGTTACTGATGTTTCTAGGGCTGAGGGCTTGGGGATTGACCAAGGGGAGAGTTTGTGGGATGCTACAATGTGTGATGAGTTCTCAAACATGAAATGAAACCATATAAATATTTAACCTTAAAAAAGGTTATTAAAAATCCAAGTATTCACCAAACTGAATAAAAGATTTAACTTTTAATTGCCTAGAAACCCTTCCCTTTGAGATGTGCTCTCCTTAATCAGCATATAAAGCTGGGAGAGTTTGTCACATTGATTAAGTGGTAGCTGTCATCTCACAAGATAGGAAGGATGAGGTTTTTGGTGGTCTTTACCATAAATCACGGGACATAAATCAGAGACATGGGAAATGCAATGAATCTTCCTGTTTTTTAACCAACCCTTTGTTCTGTCTTCTAATTCCAAGTTTTCCCTGTTTTGTTTTTCTGTTCAATGATACGGTGACATCTTTGTTGCAGACATCTGTGAAATGTTGAGTGTCACTAGTTTTCTGTGTTAAGTTGAACATGGCCTGAAAAATTAAATTTTTGGTTCTTTTCTGGGGACCTCTGGGCACAAAATGCAGTATTTTTAATAGAGATAACACAAGCAATATGCCAAGGTGTCAACATAGTGGCAATATTTACTGGATTTGTGTCATGATCCTTCAGTGTTTGGTCTGCAGACAAGTGGGAGAGCCACTGTCACCTCTTGCTGGGGTCAGCTGCCTGTGGCTGCAGCTGTGCTTGGGGTCCAGGGGCAGTCCCCAGCCCCGCTCCAGCAAAGCTGGGTGCCTGGGATGCTGTGCAGGCTTTGAGTTGGGAGGATCTGTGGCAAGCTGGAAGGAGCTAGCAAAGGGGTCTGTCAATGGATTGGAAGACAAATGAGGTAAAAATGATGGTAAATGTCTCATGTCAATAAAATAACCTTCTGAGGATGAAAATTGGGTTGAAAAGCTCTCTGCTGTCCAGGTTCTTCCCCATCAGCTGCTCTGGAGAATTTCAGTCCTGTTGTGCTGGAAAGCCTGGACATGTGGGTCAGTCCCTTCAGGAGCTGCAGTGCTCTGGGGGGCTTCCTGTTCTCTGGTTCCTTGGACAGTAGTGCCATTTTCAGGGAACAGTGGATTATGTGATATTAAAGGAACCTGCATCTTGCTGTGAGGGGCAGAATATGCACAGTGGGGTTAAAACTTTCCTTAGGACTGAGAAATGACCTCTACAGAGAAATAAAAAGCACTGCAAAGCAAGGCCAGCACAAGGGGATCCCTGGGTGAACAGAGGGAAAGGTCTGGCCTCCCTTGGGGGAGCAGCTTGTGGGGAGCAGGAGAGGCAAAAGCCAGAGGTCAGAGAGAAGGAGCCTCCCTCCGCAAAGATCAGCAGCCAGCTCCCTTCTCCCAGGCCTGTCCTCCCAAGAGTATAACATGAAAAAGCATAGCACAGAAAGTCTGTGCACCACAGACCTGAAGTCTTGGGGCTGTGATGACTGCAGTTAATTAAATAGGTGGCTTGTCTCTAGACAGCCCAGACATCTGTCTCCATTCTTTACTTGTTTTTCTGACATGTTTCTATTTGCTTGTCCAGAGCTAAGCCCAGAGGACCTACAGATGGTCATCATTAATTTTGTCACTTGATGCAATTAAAAATTTTTTTTCCTCGGCCTTTTAAAAACAGATGTGTATAAAAAATAAATAAATCTGTTAATAAAGCAACTCACTAGAGGTCTTCTATTTGGATTTAGATTTAATTTTAGCTTTTAGTGGCTGGGGTTCAATTTTTGCATTTCTTTAAACCAAATCTCTCCTGTAGCCATATCAATTTTTAAATTTGATCTTAAATAAACTTTCAAGTTTCCCTTTGCATTCATAGTCTGGCTTCTTTGGAAACTCAAAAATCACTACATACCAACACATTTTCTTTGTTTTGGATCACATACCTGGTTTTGTATAGGTTTATTCATGATTGCAGGATGCTGGTGTTGCGTGGGCTGAACTTGGTCTATGAGCTTTCCAAATAAAGTCTTCAGCAGCAAAGTGAAACCTTGTTAGTGATTTCTTAAGGAAGCCACAGGATTACAGACAAAACTCAGGAGGTGTGTCTAGTAACTGCCTGTACAGAGTCAGGATCATAGATAATGGCTTGTTATGAAAAGTAATTATATATACTTTTAAAAGGATGAACCAGCTGCAGACAGGTTTTGGCACTTGTTTTTTCACAGTCACCATATTAAATGTGGAGTGTCCTTTCTAAATATCTTTTAACATATTTCTCTTTGAGTTGTCTCTGGAAATTTTACCATAAGAAAAGCTAATTGTGTTCTATATTATGCACTTGAAAAATGTTCCCAGGATACACTTCTTAACAGAATGCTGATTTTTTCCTTTTTTTTACTTTATTTGCAGGTCAAAATCTATCTGGTTCACTCAAATTAGTGTCATTTTAACCATCCAATAGAAGAGAAATATGATGCCAAACAGAAGTAACCTCTCCTCCTTCCAGAATGTTGGATCAGGTAATCAATTAAAATGAAGTTTATTTGTAATGCACTGAGATCTTTCAGAATTTCTAATTGACTTTGGTCCTTTAATTCTCTTGACACATGGATAAGATCAGTGCTCTGTTCTTATTCCATGTCTAACTCCATTTACCAGGCAGAACTAGGCACAGCTGGATATGCTACAGACAGCCAACTCTCCCTCATCACTTTAATGCCTGTCTGGAATAGATATCAGTGACACCCAGCTAAACAACTTGGGAAAGGAAGAAGAGGAATGAGAGAGGGAAAATGAAAATTAAAAAAAAAAAAAAGGAAGAATTTCCTTCTGTAGCTCCAGGCAGCAAATACTTTGCTAAACAGAGGACCCTTGTGCTGAGCATGAAAACTGGGTCTGACCTGGATGCAGGATGGGTTCAGGACATGTCACAAGCTGAAGCTCCCATCCTCAGTCTCTATAGATGCACGCAAAGACAGCATCAGCCAGGATGTGTAACACATCCTGGGATATTCATCAAGTTTCTACTCAAACATTACCCTAAAAATAAACAAAACAAACAAGATATGGTTGGTGGGAAGCAGCTATGTTTTACTTAAACATGTGCTGTCGTCCAGTTGGGATTTAACTGTATGACTGTGGACACTTTGGCACTGGAAGCAAAAACACAGAAGAACTGACATTAGGGATAGTAGAGAAAAGCTGAACTGGAATGGCTACATGAAGGTATTGTGACCTTTTCTTACTGTACTTGCTTGGATTTCAAGTACAATGAACCCTTCACGGCTTCCCTGTGGTGAACAGGCATTAAAGTTTCCATGAGCTAACTTGTTTTTTGGCTAAAGCATTCAGTCTTTGAAGGATTAAATGTGTCCTACTGCTGTTGCAAGGGAATAATGAACAATTATTAATGTCCTATTCATATGTCTGCCAAGCTATTTATAGAGGAGCCAGTGAAATTTCTGCAAAAATATTTGAACTTAGCTGTGTTAGTTAAGGTTTGGACAGTAAAATTTTCAAATGAAATTAGATTTCAGTTTTAAGAGAGATTTGGAAGAGGTGAGGAGAAAGTGAGACTGAGATGGTAATTAGGGTCCGTTCCACAATGAAAGGTTAAGTATAAAAGGCATATGCATTGTGTTTTACATCTGGGCTCTTAAATAAATTCTACATATTTTTCCATAAAACACCACTAATATCATGAATACTTGATTTATCCAGATGGTGTTTTCTTGTCCTGTCAAGAGTTCTTTTGAATTTGGGTCACATTTATCCTTTTGTTCATTTTAAATTCATCATTGCTGTTATCAAAATTTATGAAAATAGCTAAAAAATGTCAAGTAAAATATCACAATATAAGAAAAGGCAGTTTCACTGCTCAAGGTGGTGATGGTGTGATGGAGAACTCTGTGAGCTCACTGGTTCAAAGGCAGCTTAGATAGTTGTATCATAATGAGTGTGTTAAAATTATAAATATAATATAAATCCCATAATTACAGCCAGCATAAAAATATTAAATTCTGTGCAGTGGTAGGCTTGAGGTTTAGTTTTGAAGGTGCAAGTTAATGCTTTTGGCCGCTACCAGAACTTGTAATTAACAACAGCTTAACCAGGTCCACTGTGGTCAAGAAGGTATTGTATTTTACTTTGAGTTTTGTGTTTGTGTTCCCTAATGCTGGCTCCTTTTATCTTCTGCCTATTCTATTCCATTAGTAGTGATGGTTACCTTTTTTCTCAAACTTATGGTTTTTTTCCTTAATAACCAAGGAGAAGTTGTTGTTGCATGCCTGGTGGTGCAGGGGAAGCCTGGGCGGCAGAGCACTGCTGATGCTCTGGACAGTGGTGAATTCCAAAGCGTTGTGCCTTATCAGCAAGGAAGGTCCCAGAAACCCCTGTGAAGAATGCATTGCCACCTTCCACAAGATCTGAACCTAGTGATTCTCAATGAAACCAGGTCATATGAGCTCTGGTGGCGGACAGGAGTCCCAAATTCCGTCTCTTAGTTCATGTAATTGCCTGAAGCAGTACTTGGACTAAAGTACTGCCTCTGAGGACGTTAAGGGCACTTTACACATTAGATTTTCCCTCTGAGTGACAAGCTGAAATTCAGTTTCTCATGAGGAAGCTGAAGTCATAGCTGAAATGTGACCGAGCCAAGAGTAAATCCCAGATTTGGCTTTTATTTTCAAAAACTCTTGCTGGCACTTCAGTAACTGACTCAGGAGCGCTTTATGAGTTTTAGGTGTAGACTAGTGCAAACCAGGAGCTGCTGTAAATATTAATGATGTCATTTCTACATCAGCTGTGGTCTAAGTGCAAATCTGCTGGGGGTCCAGTTTATCTCCTGCAGTAACTGGCACTGTCAGGAGCTGAATTCTTTGCTTTTGGCAAAGTGGAGCTCAGAACTGTATGCTAGAGCTTGATACATTGTTGAACAATAACATCCAGCAGAGCAAAGGCTTTTTTGGTCTGTGCTCTCTTCCTGAGTATAAATTAGATTTTTGCAAAATAATTAGAATCTGGAACCTTTCCCTCAGCAGTATTTTTAATAGTCATGTGGTTTTGTTGTTTTGAATGAAGTCATGCAACCTAGCATTCTGCTTCCTTAAGGTTATCTTTTAACCAAAGTGTTCTTTGCAGAGGTAGTTGCAGCCTTGTATTTTTAGAGCAATAAGCTGAAACACCTTGAAAAATGTGACTTGGTTTTGTACTTTCCCATTAAGCTTTGCAGGACCATCCACTAAGCAAAAAGGTAACAAACTCCTACTGAGCTTTAAATTGAGCTCGCTAGTTTGTTGGGGCTCAGATGCTCTAGCTGCCCAGATTAAAGGGAGAGCTGATCCACAGCAGTGTCTTATGTCTTTGGCCCTGGGAGACCTGAGTTAGGTTCTTTACTCTGCTGTCTGCGTTGTATATTCTCCCTGTGCCTCCATTCCTCAGCTGTAAAACATTAGGGCAATAATTCTTCCTTACTTCATGGATATCTCAAGAGGCTCAGGAATATAAAGGCTGAGCCACAGGCTCCTGCAAGGGATTGGACAGCAAAGAAAGAGTCTAGCCTCTCTCCAGTTGTGTTGCTGATTTTGGTATGGTTTTGTGCCTCTACCCCTTCTTTTTCAGTCTCCCATCTTTTGCAGAAACAGATGAGAAAATTGTGCATCTCCTCCTTTGCTTAGTGATCTGAGACACATTTACCGCAAGCACAGTAATTATTGCAAAAAGTGTTCATATTATTTTGCAGGCATGCACATGCAAGAGGCTATTTACTTGCTAATTTTTTTTTCTCATTTGGTCTTCTTTACAGATTCCAGCAAGGTTATGGCAGACTATAGCCACTCACAGAACCAGATGGAATTACAAAATGCTAGTTTGGGAAAGGGTTCTGTGGCGAATTCCCTTGAAAATAGTCTCCAAGATATTATGGAAAACCTCAACACAAAGAAATATTCATCAACTCTTAAATTTAAAACAAATGGGGACTATGCTGGCTCTTATTTAACCCTTTCACAACCTATGCCAATTAAGCCTAATCCTTCCACCAGTGTTAAAAATACGCACTCTATTAACAAAATTCAAGGAGGCAAGCAGTTCCCCTGTGAAAGCCCATATCTTCCAGATAAAAGCATCTCTGTAAAGCATTTGGGTTCCATATCAGGCATGTCTCCATCCCTCAGCGGGTATAGTTCTGGAAGGACAGATTTTGACATTTATGCCAGCAGAGAAAATGAAAAATCCCTTGGACACATGGAAAAGTTTCAGTACTCAAAGTACAGTCAGAGAAATAAATCTTATGACAACATCTACTTCCCAGGAATGCTGGAATCCAAGAAGATCTCAAGCTCTCTTCTGACTATGTGGAATGGAAGCTCGGGGAACGAACTGATGCTTTCACCTGGTAGCAATTCTGGGGCAGCCAGCATGCCTTCCAGCCCAAAGCAAGGCAGGAGGATGAATGCTGAAAACAGTCTAGCCCTTCACATAAAACCAGTGAAATACAAGGATGAGATGATGGAAACTCTGGGTTCACGGCCAAGGAAATACTCTGGTGGATCTCTAAGTCATATGGGAATGTACAGTCGTTCCCTACCCAGACTTTATAAATCAACAGAAAACCAGCTGGTGCCATTAAGTTTGCCCCCCAGAAGCTCTCTGGGTAATAGTAAAAGGAAAAAACTTGGAGAAAAAGATCTACCTCAGAATGCTTTCGATGCTGATAATTACCTGAATTTTTCTTCTTGCAGCTCAGGGGTTTCACCACATGTAAACTCTGTCTCCAGGAGTAATCCTTATGTCAGTTCAACTCTCAGTGTTCCTGCAAGCCCTCGTATTGCTAAAAAAATGCTTTTAGCACCTTCTTCCCCATATCTCCCTGATGATTTTGACAGACTTAGACTCTCAGGAACAAGTCCCAGTAGTTCTTTCTCCCCAGTGGATTTTGACAGGTTGTTCTCTGTCCGAAGAAACCTTTCCACCAGTTCCATGGAACTTGATGACCCAGATCTGGAAAGTTACAGACAGACACCAAATTCTCTGCAAACATCCATGCGAGAGCGGAAGAACAGCATTAGCTCGATTTCAGGAAGGGACGACCTGATGGACTATCACCGGAGGCAGAGGGAAGAGCGACTTCGGGAGCAGGAGATGGAACGGCTGGTAATTTTTTCTCTTACTCTTAATTATGTGTGATATTTAGCATTTGCAAAACACCCATCCTAGGTCTAGCCATCAGGAAGGTACAGCAAAGAATAAGCTGCTCTCTTTTGAAATTCAAATGCAGCATGCTCCAGATACCTTGTTTATTATCACAGTCCATGAAGCTGACACTTAAAAAGCATGCTGCTTGGATAGACAGTACCATTCAGCCACCCTGGAAAAATGCTGGAACGCATGTAGATTGTGTTCAGTTATCCTGCAGCTGTGTTAAAATGTCTGTGTACATAAAACCCAAAAATTACATTGCAGGGATCCTGCAGGACTTTTTGTTCTAGATGATGGCACTGTTTTGTGATAAGTGGGCAAAGAAGAGATTCTGCTCAGCCTTGTGTGCTGCAGAGTCAGGTGTACATTGGTGTGGGCTAAACAGCCATCAGCAGAGTTTTTCTGCTTGGTTTTCATTTTTTCTTTCTGAACATGTTCATTAAAATCCTTGCTTCTCCCCTTCCCAAGATGGAGAACAGCAGAGGGGGGCAGTTTCTCTCTTTGTCTCACTCAGTGTAAAGCAGTGCATACTGCCTCAGCTTGGGATTATCTAGACAGTAAAATGTAATTTATGTTTACTGAAACAACTTGTGTGTAGGAAAAATAAAAAGGTCTTCAGAACCTACAGAGGTGTTTGAAACAGTTTTGTATTGAAACTGTCTCTGGAAGAACACATAACAGTTCCTCCAAAGGGTTTTCAAAGTGGCTTTGGGACTCTCTGACCCTATTAACATGTGTTCATATTTTATCATCCACATAGAAACAGAGGTCATTAGATGGGCCAGTTGGTATTCCTGAGTCTTAAATTTGAGACACTAATTTTACATTTGTGTGCCTTAATTCACATCGTATGATTTTGAGCAAAATGGCAATAGGATTCTCTTGAACCTGTCTAGTTTCATACAGACAGCAAGCCTGTAGGAAAAGTCACTTTCTGGGCAGGGTGGAGGTGAAAAGCCGTGGAGAAGATGGATGCAGGGGAAGATGGATGCAGGGGTAGTGGGAATCTGGGAGAAGGGGATGCCTGTCAATGACCACTAGCAATGACCTGGTGCCTATGCAGGGCCACAGTTCCCATCTTGAACCACATGAATGAGCAGGTTTAGGCTAAAGAACTGTAACCCTGTGAGATGTCTCCCCTTTCCCCATCTCACCTATGTCCTTGATGCAAGCTGGTGAGGAGCCTGTTATGCAGACAGAAGTCTGCCTTTTCCTCCTCATTCCACTCATCACTGTAGGTTATAAGATACCCACTGTTGTTTGCAAGATGTGAAAAAGTCTTTGCCTGCTCAAAGGCTGTAGTGTTGAGGCTCAGGTGTGAGAGGCAGGCAGGCAGTGCGCCCTCCCCCCTCCATGAGTGTCAAGGCAAGTCCACCCCTGCCCTGCTTTGCTCCCCAAAACCTCTGTTGGGTCCCCTTGAAGCTGCAGCTTCTTGGGAGCAGGGACTGGGCTCCCCAGGGTGAGAAGGACTGGCTGTGAGTGAAATGGCTGGGTGGCTTAGGACAAAGGTTTTGGGAAACATGTTTCTCCCTCTTCTTGCTGCCTTTGTGCTGCCATTCCTCTGCTCCTTTCAGTAATCTCCCATCCTGGTGTGTTGTGTGTGCAGTGGTGATTGCTTCTTTGCTTCTTATCAGAAGGTTTGGCAGGCAGTCATGCTGTAAACTTGAGATAATCAGTCATAAAAGCAACGTATTTGTATTTCAAAGAGAACAGCCCTTTTTTTTTGTTTTAATTATTATTTGTGTTGAGGGATGAAAGATACTGGGTTGTTTCAGTATTCAGTGATGCTGATAATCATTCTGGTTTTATATTTGGATGAAATGGCTACATTCTCACCCCTCAGTATTTCCTCTTGCTCACCAAGACTTCCTTCAAATTCCAATTCTTCAAAAAGAGAATTTGCTTACTGTTTTTCCAAAGATTTTGAAAACAGCATGATGTTTTGTGTGTTGCATATTTGAACATGAAGGATTTTCCTCCTGCTTGAGGTCATCTTATACTCAAGGTACTGCTCCTATATCTGCTCCATTCTCCATTTACTAGAGCTATCTGATAGAAGAGTGAAATATCAGGACAGCGCCTCCTTCCGCTGGTTTGAGAGTCTGAAAAATGCCATAAGCAGATTTGTAGATCTCTGAGAAGCAGAAAGATATATATTAAAAAAATCCACACATCAGTTCTTTGTATATTAGAGTCTGTCCTGTTCTGGTGTTATTTTACTTTGTCCTTCTGTATGGATCCCTGTCCAAAGGATAGTCAAGGATCTGTCCAAGCAGGGTCTTGATCTATCCAGCCAGAGCTTCCAAAGAACAATTTTGTTTGCCGTTATGTACTGACATGGGCAAAGGATCCATGTCTGCTCAGGTCTCTCTTTTTTTATGGGGTTGGGGAAGGTATGAATAAAAAAACCCAACTAAAGAAGCACTCACGGATATCAAAACACTGTGCTCTGAGCTTTCAGTACTGTGTAAAAGCCCAGGCTGAGTAGCTGGTAGGTAAATGGCAGGGGAAATGTAGTCTCTCTGTGCACAAGTGTTAGGATTTTCCCTGCTGGGTTTTTGAAGCACAGTAGGGAGAACAACAGTGTAGGAATACTAAAATAAATCCATCAGAAAAAATAACACCCTTTTTTAGAGGACTAGACTGCCCTGTGGCCCAGATAAGAAGTGGAGAGTGTCTTTCTTTGCACCAGCACTGCCCCTGTAGCTATTCTGCTGGCACAGAGTGGCTTGAAAGTGTTCTAATTGATAGCTGATATTCACTTCCGGATTGTTTTGGTAGTAAAATCCCTGCACTCATTGCAATTTGACCTAGTATCTGCCCTTGAACTCTTCTGTTTGCTTTCACTTGTTTACTTTTTCTCTTTCATATAAATTATTCTATTTACTTGTGTTTAGTTTGCTTTTAAGTGTCAGAGGCTCCCCTGGAAGTTTGCATTTAGAGCTGCTGCTGCAGTCTGCATATGAAAACAAATTATCTGCCATCATTGCCCAAATAAATAACCAGAGATTAAAAAAAAAAAAAAGTACAAATAGTAAAAATATGCAGGTTGGTTTTTTCTTTAATTATTTAAAAGTCCAAGTTTTAATTTGTTTCTGTGCACCAAAATCAAAAGGCACGTAAGTAGTTGTGTAGGATTTGGTGGTTTTCCATATCTGTTTCTTTAGATCTGCTGTCTGTGGCTGGATTCACATAAATTAGCTGAAGACTGGTGCCACTTCTGCTTTGCCAGCCTGTTCCTTTGTGGCTTGAAGAGCAGTGGGAGCTGGCATTCTGAGTCCTGCCATCCTGCCATCCCGCTGGTGCTGGGGGCTGATGGGCTGTGGGAGCAGGTGGGGCAGCCACGGCTGCTCCTGGCACAGGCAGCAGGGTCACGACCTGCTCCTGCTTCCTCTCCAGCCCAGCTGACCGGACGTCGCATCCCATCATGGGATGTTTATACGAGCTGTACACAAGTAGAAGTTGGAGCAGCTATTGCTGACACTAGCCCAGGAGCCTTATAAACAAGGGAGAAAGTTACTGCTGTGATCTAACAATGTTCCATGTGATTCAGTTAGCAGCTGCAGCTGCTGCTGCTGCTGCTGCTGCTGCTGCTGCTGCTGCTGCTGCTGCTGCTGCTGCTGCTGCTGCTGCTGCTGCTGCTGCTGCTGCTGCTGCTGCTGCTGCTGCTGCTGCTGCTGCTGCTGCTGCTGCTGCTGCTGCTGCTGCTGCTGCTGCTGCTGCTGCTGCTGCTGCTGCTGCTGCTGCTGCTGCTGCTGCTGCTGCTGCTGCTGCTGCTGCTGCTGCTGCTGCTGCTGCTGCTGCTGCTGCTGCTGCTGCTGCTGCTGCTGCTGCTGCTGCTGCTGCTGCTGCTGCTGCTGCTGCTGCTGCTGCTTCTTGTTCTTCTTGTTCTTCTTCTTCTTCTCCTTCTCCTTCTCCTTCTTTAAAGAGGAAATCTCAGTCTTTTTTTTTTCCCTGAGATGAAAGGCCAGTTGTAGCTGCTGGAACTAAAAGGGGCTCTTTTTCTTCAGCTGACAGGGGGGTTGGGAGAGGAACTGCACAGGCAATATAGTTTAGTAGATATTAAGGGTCATCTGTTTTCTTTGATAGCTACTTGTTTAAATAGCACAAAAGTTTTCAGTACTGGTTTTTTGGCAGTACAGTGTATTTCCTCTAGATGGTGGTAGGTACCTAAAATTTAGATGTGCAGTAGGTTCATGATGCCTTCCATTGCCCAGCTGTCCGTAGGGATCTGTGAACATAAACATTGTTGATGAAGTTTTAGTAGACCCAGGATTTGTACTGGGAGAGGTTTGAAGTTATCAGTGCTTGAATGAGCAGTAATAAAATTCAAGGGGCTTCATAGTCCACTTCATTACAGTCAGAAGAGCACTGAATTTCATTAGTGTATTCAGAAGTAGGGAATAATACAGAATATCGCTATCCCTGGTTTGCATTGATGCCTTGCAATTTAGTAAGATGTGCTTATGCAAAGGGAAAATGAAATTAAACTATTTTGGGATTTTTAAGATGGTACTGCTTTAAAAGCATGGTTAATGGAGCTTATGTAAATCTTCATATGGTTTGTGGAAAACCTCATATACATGTTTTATAAATCTATATTGGCACTATGTCTTTCTATAGACCCTTTAAGCATAAAGTACCCAAGCTGTATGTAAAACTGTAAGTGATTAGCTCTTAAAGGAGCCCAAGCCAAGTAGACAAATGATAGCTTCAAGGTAATTTTTCCCACCACTAGTATTTGACAGTCTCTATAGTTTTACAGAATAGCTACTTAATATCATTTAGTTTTGTAATTGAATAAGTGCTGTATAGTAGGATAAAACCCCCTGCAGGATATAACTAATATTGATAACTCCATAACTTTCCAGGAACATTAACACTCAGGTCCAGGAAGAAATCAATCACAGGAGACCTGTTCTCATTTACAGAACTTAAGTACTGCTTTGTAGCTCTGGTCTTCAGGCTCCTGCCCTCAGTGTGGTTCGAAAAGGAGCATCTGCATAGGTACTATAGTGACAAAAGGGATGAACAATGCTGGTTTTTTGGCAGTCAGTGGCATTCCCTCAGGAGCAGAACACATGCCTTGGGTACAAGAGCTAATTCTTGGGAAGTCATCTGCTCAGCTCTTCCCTGCAGGCTGTCTCTGCTCTGTGCCACTGCTCTCCCCTGATTTTACCAGTCCATTTCTCCTGTGCCTGCTCTGGGAAGGAAAGGACGAGGCACAAATGCTCCTCTGCTGTGACCTGGGCCTCTCCACACTGCTTCTCTGTGCAGGTGTCTCTGCTGTCACAGCTGCCTCTGAGAGTGGGACATGAAATACAGGTGCTGCTTCTGAAAGCTGTGCTACTGCTGGTAACTTTGGAGCTGAAGCACTAGCTATAGCAAAACAAGGACTGGCAATGAGAAAACAAACTAGTCTGGAGTGAGAAAATGGTGCAAACTGGAGGGAAGGGAAAGAACACTTGCAAACTGTTCTCAATCCCAGTTCAAGTTTATCATTGAAATAAGCTCCTCAGAAATGTAGCACAGTAAGAGAAAGCTTTCTCCAGCCTCTCCTTCATGAGGTAGTGAATGTACATGTGAGAAAGAAAGTTTAGGGGTTTTCTGCAGCTGTCTTCTCCAGTCTTTCTGCCTCTCTCCCCACCATCCTTTTTTACTAGCTGCTGTTCCCAGCTTTTGCTGAGACAGTGGTGGTTTGTCTGTCTGAGCAACAGTAGGAACATTTTTCTTTGGCAGCTGAAAAGTGCAACAGCTTCTTCAGGCAAAGGGAACCTGGCTGCATGGACTAGCCATACTTCATGTTAGTCTTTGTCACAAGGGTTAGACTGCATATGTATTTTTACTGAAATTTGAGGTTTTCTAGTTCCTAGTGGCACTTACCTGAAAAGCTTCCTGTTTGCCACAGCTGATTAACCGAGGCTTGCCTTGATATCCAGATATCAGGCACTTCTACACATTTGTAAAATTCATAAATATTATATGTAGCAGATGAACAAATCTAGGAATCACCATATGGTTGCTGTTAAAAAAGTGGGATATTTATCTCTGCTATTTTGGAAATTTTTTTTACAGGGTACCACGGATGTCTTTTAATGTCATTGATAATCAATAGCAGAAGAAAGTTATTATCTCCTTATCCCATCCTTGTCCTTCAGCACTTAAATTTGTAGCCAACCATAGGTGATATGTAGCTTTCTCAAAGGAATAGTGAAGCTGCTCAGGCAGAAACTGCACAAGACTTGTTACCCCTTTTTGTAGTGGGGAAGAGAATTACACGGAAATGTTTAAATGTTAAAAGAAAATAAACAGAGATGTTTAAATCAGTTAGAAAAGACATTTTATAGGGAAACACACTGACCAGCTTACAAGGCTTGATTCAACATTCCCCCCTCCTACCAGAGCCAGTTTTAAATCCATTTCCTGCTCTTTACGTACCTATTTTTTTTCCCTCTACTGTATTCAGTGTCACAAATAACTTGTGTGGTATATCTTGCAAAATTATTGACTGGATTTTCCATGTCCTACTCATTTGGTGTTCTTCATTGCAAGGGTGCTTTCCTAGCTTGCTTCTTCACTGAGAAATTAATTCTGGAAACAGTTACATGCAGGTGTGCTGGAACTGGAACGAGCTGGCTGAGATGAAATGATGAGAATAGGGTGTATAAAATAACCACAGAGCTTCCTGTCCATAAGCCTCTCAGTACACATCAAAATAGAAGTGAGAAATATCAGTATTTCTGTAATGTGTCTGAAAGCTCATCAGAGATTTTTTGAAGACTGGTTTTCCAGCAATTTTTAAGCTTCTTCTGAGGCACTTAGGCTGGAATGAGCAGTGGCCTGCTTTGAAATTTGCTGTTTCCTATTATTGCCCGAGGGATGGAAGCTTGGCGTGGGGTAACCCGATACAGCCTGGTTTTCCAGGAGGGGTGGGACCTCCCTCATATCCTGGTGTCCATGTTTCCCATCTATAATCATTATGACAGGCCCGATGCCATCACAGCGGGGAGAGCTGCATAATTACTGGCTGTCCCAGACAGCACTTGCACAGGGCTTTAGGAATTGGGTTGCCTGGCCAAACTCTTAGTAAGAGGGAGGTTAGTGGTGTTGGAAGGGTAAGGGAAGAGGCTTATAGGGTCTGGCAGTAGTTGCCTGGAGGGAAGAAGGCTTTGGAGAGTTGTAATTATGTTGACCATTTGGGGTTGAAGGATGTCTGAGAATCTGCTATTCATGGAATAGCAGAGGATCTATTTCATGGAAAACAGAAGTTTTCAGTTGCTGCCCTGCGCTCCGTTATTTCAGCAGCTCATCTCGATACAGGAGGATTCTGAGGAAAGCTGCAGTAGAAATCTGGGAATAAGCCCCCCAAAGGCAAAAGTGCTCTCCTGTTTGGGTAGTGCTTGGAGAGGGGTGGGTTCAGACAGGTTCTCCAGCTCAGAGGTCTGAATTGCAGGTGATGTGCATGTGTGGTGCATACAGCCAGGTAATCTTTCAGTAGCCCTATAAAACTCGGGGTGCATGTAACCAGTGTTGCATTTTCATACAACGCAGTGGCTTGCTGCAGGGAAAGCTGAGGCAGTGCATTGCCTGCCCTGTTTTGCTTGATCCTCGTTATCACTTGCTGTTGGGCGTGGGAAGTGTTGGGGCTGGCAGAAGTAGCTGCTGTGCAAATTCTCCTTGCAAATGTAGTGCCAGGTAGAGCTGGGAAAGCAAGTCTGTCTGTGGTGGTTCCTGGGGAGGGAGGCTGAGTACATTGGTTTTTTGGCTTTATTTTAAAATACTACTGTAGAAGGATTTCTTAGAAATCTGAAATTAGATCATTAGTGCAGATACTAATGCCAAGCATGGAACTCTCACAGTGGTCTTTTTTCCAACAAAATTTTCAATAGACTTATGGTAAGCAATTTTTCTTTTCTTTTTTTCTTTAACAAAAGTAACATGAAATTACATAAATGTTTTACCTCTTAAAAATGAAAAGGTATAAAAAAATCCATCTGAAATAGAAGTTACCAGAAGCTATGCATACAGTAAGATAAAACAAATACAACTTGCTAACAGTTGATAAAAGGTGTCATAAAGATCTATAAATTCTTCAGAAATTAAATGTTTATCAAAACCTGAAGCATGTCAAGTCAAAATGGCACAGCTACTCTGAATCTCAAGTTCGAAATATTGGTATGAATCCATAGAGAATTTGAGTAAACTGGTAAATAAAGATTTCCTCCACTTCTGTGCATTTGACAGATGCTGTATTTTGGATGTGATGCCTCTTTTTTCTGTTAATACTCCTAAAACTGTTTTTCAAAATGTGGAGTAATTCTCTCAAAAGGAGGAATCACAGTTAACAAAATGGAAAATCTAAAAAAGTCAGGAATGCGTGAGCACATGGAAAATCTGTGCAATATTTTGCAGCTTGGTAGGAATATAGCGTAAGTGTGAAATGGAACAATTAGTGATTTACGTAGCGAGATCACTGGATGTGTGTACATACAAATGGGGTGTAGACACAGAAACCTCAATAAAAAATTTAAAAGCACATTTCACAGAAATTAATAGCTAGTTAAATAAGATGTCCTAACATTTATTTATCTTTCCAATGTAGAAAGTTTTAATATTCTTAAAGTCTTCTTTCACATTAATTTTGATTCTTCATCTTGCACTCTAATTTGTTTATTACAGTTTATTATCTCTAAGTGGTAGATGAACTTTAATCCTTCACTCTAAAACAAAAAAAAAAAAAAGACCCAAAGCAACAAAAAAACAAAACCGTAACCCAAACAAAACAAAAAGTACAGGCAAACGTTTTTTGACTTCATCTTTACTTTAGCTCACAAGTGACACTCAGTGCTATTATCTTTTTCTGAACCAGGAACGACAGCGGCTCGAGACCATCCTCAGTCTGTGTGCAGAATATTCCAAATCTGACAGTGATCCTGCTGCAGCCACTACAGTTGCTGATGTTCAGAAAATTAACAAAGAACTTGAAAAACTTCAACTCTCTGATGAGGATTCTGTGTTTGAAGACTCACAGATGAATCTGGAAATGAGGTTCAGAAGCCACTTGAAATCATCTGCGAGTGACTCTGATTTCTCAGAGCTGAGCAGCCACAGCCGTGGCACTGCTGCTTACCTGCCCTTGCGGGGGCTGAGGGCTGAGGAGCACTTCAGTGAGAGCACCAAGCCTCCACCTTTCGCTGCTCACAGCTTCCTGAAGGACGCCACTGAGTCATCCTACCTAAGCATCACACCAAAGGTAATGCTCTGTAGGAGAAGACAGTGTAATCCAGACTTGAAATCCTCCTCTAGGAGTTATCTGTCCTGGCAAGGGCCACAGTTAGGCTGGCTTAGGTATGAGAATTAATCTCAGAACTCATACTGCTTTATGAGCCATCAAATACAGAAGATATAGCCAGCAAAATGTAGCAGCCAGCAAATTATTATTCCATACCTTATGGAAGCTAATGGTACTGGAAGTTGGTTTGGTTTTTTAGTGGGATATACTGTTCAGGAAGAGTTTTAAGACCTTCCAAGGGAGAAAGATTTGCTTGAACAATTATAGCTACTTAAATAAAGGTTTCCAGAACCCTGCTTTTCATCCTGCTGAGATGTAGGACGGAAGAGACACTCTGCTGGTTTTTCCCAACCTGAGGCTCTTGTAAGAGGAGTATGTTTTCTCACACTCCCATGGGAGGTGAAGCGGAGTTGCCTGAGCCAAATTTACTTCCTGTCTCTTTCCTGGTGTTGGACCTGAGCCTCTTGCCAGATCAGCTGTTGTCTCTTGGGAATGATGCAGTGGCAGCAAGCCTTCTGCCCCTCCAACCCAACTGCTGCCTTTTATGAGCTGCACCTCCTTTCCTGTGTGCTTCTCACTGCTGTTTCATTACCAAAAGGAATTTGTCCTTTAATAAAGGAGCTAACAGCATTCCTAACTATTTCCGTGCTAGTGCAGCAGCAGCCTCCTCCCGGCTGTGCCAGAGCAGCAGTGTAGCAAATCCCAGTGGCAGGCAGTGTGTTGAATAACTGGACTGAAGAGCTGTAGTATGGAGTGAAATGAGACCAAGCAAAGCCATAAAAGCAGGTTTCTGTTTAACAAGTTCACACCTTCAAAATACTTTGTCTCTTCTATTTACTGTTATTTCCACACTGTATGATCTTAAGCGTGGTTATATGTGTCAGGTGAATTGTATTTAACCCCTGCTACACTCACAACTTGAGAGTCAGTAGTGTGTCTGTAGAAGACGAGAGAGGCATGACAGTAACACATTTTCATTTCCAAAGGGTGATCTCTGTGGAAATCTGTCTGCCAAATCTTCTGTGTGAAATTGTGTTCAACAGGAACATGCTATTATGGCTTGACTTGCTCTTTCCACTTTGAAAAGATGGTAACACATTTCACTTACAAGTTGTTGTGGTCTTTTATTTCTTTACCATTTGTTGCTTTCTTCATGCAAGTCAGAGATCCTATTTAAAATCCTTATTAGGAAGTTGAAATCAAAGATGTTATGTCAGTATTATCAAAACAGGAGACAGGACAAAGCTAGGACTACTATTACTAAATCGAGGAATACTGTTCATTCATTCGTTGTAAAGGGAGTTCTGTTAAGCCCTGAGAAAAGCACCAGCAAGCAACTGCATTAATGAAGTGCAGCTTGTCTTTAAATACTGAGCTCAGATTTGTTCAGGATAAAATGCCTACTCTCACAGTAGCCATTCAGTAGCTGAACTGAGCCTCTCTTGAGCAAGGCTGTGTGGCCCAGAGGTGACTGCAAAGGCCTGCAGGCAGCCCAACTCTAATCCTGGTTGGGGATAATGAACAAGCAGCCTTCGCAGAGGAAGTGGATTGCAAGCCCCTGGGGTCAGGTGAACATGAAGAATGCATTTCAAACTCAGTACTGTTTGATCTAGTATTGGATGGTGTAAGATCCCAGGTATTTTCCTCCTAATCTTGTTTAATTCTTGACACAGGCATCTAGTAAGGAAATATCAATGAAAAGTGGAGCATTAAGGGTGCTACTTCATCAGTGCTACCTGGGGAGATAGGACCAACTTTTGTCCTTATTTTACAGAAGCCAACCATCTTCATGGCTGGTTACAAAAATGTCCTATCCTACCTCCTGGCCTGTATTAAATGAACAGCTGAAATTTACCTAAAAAGTGTCTTCATCTGTCTGTGTTATTTTTATAAGGAAAAAATTGGATTTTCACAACCTAAATAGCACAGCATGTAAAGTATTCTCAAAGGTTAAGTTTTAGTAATTCCTTTAGAATGAATAGTATTTACTGCTAAGTATAGTATTTACTTCCAATGCCTGGAAGTAAAGTATCATGTTTGTTTCTGTTGTACACCTCCTAAATATAGAAATAGCAATATAGTAGATAGGAAATATGTAATGGGTTCAAAACCAACAGTGCCATACTTGTCTAAAATGAAAACCATATGGAAGGGGGCAGAAAAGGCAGCATTTGCCTCTTTTTCTAATGAACCTCTTGTGATGTGCAACTGCAGATATCAGAATGCACCAGTGAAGAGCAGAGAAGGCAGGAGCTTGGTCAGCTGGAGGAGGAACGCATAGTAATACTGAATAACTTGGAAGAACTTGAGCAGAAGATCAAAGATTTAAATGACCAGATGGATGAATCCTCCAGAGAGGTATGAAAACATGTTTTTGGTTTTCAATGTCTTGGCTGTTATGTGTGCTTCCATAGCAGAAGTTTGATGGGTTCAGCAAGTACAACATGAGGGAACTTGTCAATGTGTGTAGTCTTCATATTCTGTGCTTTTTCACCAGAATCACAAACCTGGCAGTCTCCTGCTATAAAGGGTATTTTTTTTCCAGCTGGGGGGTGCTTATAATGCTTGGATTAGCTTTTCTCAGCTGTAACCATTACACTCTGAAGTGGAATTGGAACAATCTTGCTTGTTTAATGGCCACTCAGTTAATCCAAATACCTTGGGTCACTCAGGAGTTTTATGGTGGTATCTCCTGTGACTGTTTAAAGAAAAAGGAAGTGAGACAGCTTCCTTTCAATCCTCCTTGGCTTTACAGTGGCAAGGGTAGGTTGGCACCCTGTTGAGTTCTGGAATCTCACAGTTGCAAACTAAGCTAGCCAGGCATTTGGGTTCTGCCTGCTCCAATTATCAGCAACGGGAAAGAAACAGCTGTTCCTGAAGGTTTTCCTATGGAGCCTGGGCACAGAGACAGTATCATAACAGGAGATAGCACAGAGAAGAGTTAGAAAACAAAAAATTTTGGAAAAAAGAATCTTCAAGCTAAAGTTGGTTTGGACTTTATTTTGCACTATTTTATGTTGCAATTTTACTTTTCTCAAATTTGTGACCTCTTTTTAACTTTTGTGGCAGAAAAACTTACGGGGTTATTTTTTACCCTCTCCTTTTTAAAAAATATTTCTCTCATGTGAACCAACTCATTCCCCTCCCCCCTGAAAATAATGTGTATCAAGATTTCTTCTGAGTCTGGACTGCTTCTGAAAGATGTTTTGTGTTCCTAGTTGGATATGGAATGTGCCCTTTTGGATGGGGAGCAGAAATCTGAAACAACAGAGCTGCTGAAAGAAAAGGAAATATTGGATCATCTAAACAGGAAAATAGCTGAACTGGAGAGAAATGTTATTGGTGAAAAGACAAAGGTAATTCAGTTATTATAGCCTGCTTTGTTCTCTGTTACCCTCGATTTTCAAAATATTTTTATATGGTTAATATTAATGGAGCTTATTTGATGAAATACTGCCTGTAAGTAAATTTGCTTCATAAATATGGAAGAAAAAAATATTGTTTCACCATCATTTCCCTTTCACAGTATTGTTTTCCAAGGTATGACTGACAAGCAAAATATAGTAAGCTAAAATAGAAAGACCTGACCTACTGTGAAGATACTTTTATTAATAAAAACACCCCATATAGGGCTTGTGCTTGGGTTACCTGTTGTTTAAAAGAACAGTATTAATTGAACTGTTCTCTCCTTTATATAATTCGGAGGGAAAAAAAAGAAATTATTTTCTCAGCAAAGGAGCAAAATGAAAAAGGGTGCAGTTTTTATCTAATATAATATAGAATACATAATATAAGACATCCATCAAGTATGTAATTTAAAAGTCATTATATTGTTTTGTTTGCTGACTGGCAATTTAAGTACTGAAGACTATTCCCTCTGTAATTAAGTCTCAGAAATTAATTAGTTTTGATATACAGTCACATACTTAATTGCTCTCAGCTACACAAGAAATAGATAGGCACGTATTTCCAAAATAAGATAGCAGTATAAGAAGATTTTAAGTGCAGAAATGGAAAGGGCCTGCAAGATGAAGTTGCATCACTCAAGGCAGGGAGTACTGGTTCCCTCCAGCAGGCTCTTTGCTAGCCTCGTCAGGCATGCAATTCCCTTCTCCACGGGGGATCTGCCACGGCCAATAATACCTCAAGGTCAGGAAGTTTTTCCAGGAATTTCAGCCAGCATTGTTTCCTTTTAAAATTTCATCCTCTACCTCATAATTTAGACCTGTCACTTGTGGAATTGCTCTAGCTAGTCTCTCTTCTTTTCTTAAGCTTTCCAGAAATATCTGTAAGTCTTCTGCATTTTTTGCTTAGAAAAGCTGCATGTTTTTAGCACGTCCACAGTTCCCATTCAATTCACATTTTATAGCTTGCATTGTTTTATTCTGAACTTTCTGTCCTCAATTTCTGCCTGCCCTGTCAGGAACTTGGCTGCTGTTTTTTGGCTGTGCTTATCAAGCTTGTGTCTGAAAAGGAGAATGGTGCTCCCACATCTCCACTCTGTGGGGAGACAGTGCACATCCAGTTTGAGTTTGAACCTCCCTGAACTTCCCTGTCTGCACTTTTTTATGTGCTTGTGTACCCCTCACTGATCCTTCAGCTTTCAGTGTTGCCTGTGGTCACATTTTAAGTTGCCTACGGGACATATTTCATACTTGATTTTAGCAGAAAGATGAGTTTAAAGTGGGTATCAGCAGACAGGGTGTGCAACCAGATGCCCTTCAAAAGAATGCTGCTGGAAGTTTTGGTTGGTAGGCGGTAATAAATAACATGTTCAGAAATTCAAGAGATCTTTTGTATTGGCTTTCCAGTAGCCTGAAAGTTCAGTTAAACTAATGGAAGTTATTGTAAAATCTGGATGAACTTTAAATTTCCTTGTAGCTACCTGTTAGTGTGTAGGTAGCAAATGACAGGTCTAGTTTAAATTTTCAGGTGAAATGAAACATGGAAAGCAGCCCATAAAAAGCACTTATTAAATTGACAGGTGAATTTTCATGGAAAGCAGCCCATAAAAAGCACTTTTTGTTTAAAAGGCAAGTTCACTCAAAACATTTTTTTTCAGTATGAGGCATGGCACTAGTCAGATCAGCTACAAAATTATAGTTGTGTTTTATTTTGTATTCCTCTTTGTTTTAAACAAAGAAACCCAGTTGTGAGTGTGTGCTCTAAATGTTGAGCCATGGCTCGGTTAATACTGAAATTATCTTTGCAGGAATACACTCACAGTTGGGTTTGTTTTTTTTTGGGGGGGGAATATGTCTGAAAGCATTGCATAAAAGTGAAAGTTGAAAATAGAAATGGGAGATGGGCTTCTACAAAGGGAGTAAAGTATAAAGTGACAGCTGAAGTGTTCTGGGGAAAGTAGCATCAGCCAGCAAAACAGATGGCACTGATCCTGTCAACAAATAAAAGTTCTGGCTGGCTTGAAACAGTAGCATTTTTTAAAGCTTGATTATTGTATCTATGTTGAAGTTCAAGCAACTCAGATCTGCTGCAAGATAGTCAACGTCTTGGCTCTGTAGTAATACAGAATCAACCCCCACCCACAAAAAGGGGGCTCAGGTGGAGGCGATAGGTTGTCCCTTTTGCTGAAATAATTTGGTACTTAGGACAGAATTAAGGCTTGGGTTTTACCAGGAGTTTCCACTCTGCTGATGGTACTTTTTGTGTTATGTCTTGCTAAAACAAGTGTCCCAGTGTCCACTGGGTCGTCACAGTTTCTATTAGTTGCCTTAATATTTCACCCCTACTGATAGCTGGGGTCTTGGTTTTTGGTGGAGCTTCAAGGCAAGAAGCTGTTGGGGTCCCATATCTTGAACAGTGGTTACATTTCTGCCAGGGTAAGGGAGTGATATCTGAATACACCACATGGTGTTCGTTATCTGGAGGTGAGAGGGAGAGTTCGTTTGATGGTGGGGGCATTAGCGCTGTATATGATCGCATTTGTCTCTGGAGCAGCTTGAGCATCTCATGGAATTTGGCACTGATCTTGGCACCTGTTTGACAGGAAACTCCTGCCTTCTTGAGTCTTATCCTATCCCGTACACCTGTTTGAAAAACCTGTGAAATTCTTAAAAAGAGAGATAATAAACTACAATCTAATTTTTTGGCCATGTTATATACTTGAAATGAACTGTTTGTAGAAGCTCTTGTACTACCTTCTACCTAACTGTTTAGGATTTTTTTTAAATGCCCTGTGTGTGTTTCATTTAGGTGATGACACAAAGTTTTGCCAAATTTTCAGAGTATTAAAGCCACAATTTTTAGTCCTTGCAAGGCAAAAGAATTGACTGGAAAACATACTGGAAGTCAGAAGGCAGGAATGAGTTCAGGATTAGGCTGTCGGTGTGCTCTTTGCTGTGGTGCAATATCTCTGTGTCCCAGCCCCTTGCTTGTAAACCAAGGATGTATTTTGTGAGTGGGTTTGTACATTATGCGTTAAGCTGCATGCTGGTCTCATCCGAGTCCCATGCTCAACCCTCTCAGATCATGAGGCAGGACTAATGGGGGAAGAGGACAAATGAACGAGTGGGGAAGATGATGTAGTGCACACCCTCAGGGTAGTTGGAAGCTTTTCTCTTGCCTTTGTGATTCTGCCACCACACACATTAGAAGGAGTGAAGCACTTTGTATTGGTTTTCTTGGTTTTTGAAAATCAGAGCTATGGGTGGTTGCAGTTTCAAAAAGATGACAGAACCTTTCAGCACCCCTGCTGGACTTGGGATAGTTCTCATGTGGTACCTGGCCTGTCTACGACCTACAAGTGCTGTCAGGACTCAGTTGTGCTGGCTGGAGTAGCTACTTCCAGAGCTGTTTCACATGGCCTGTGCTTTCAGCTATGCTGGAAACCATGCTAGCATATGGAGAAAAGTCCAACTTTGCCTCCTTGTCTGGCCTTCTTGAGAACAGCTTCCTTTCTTCTTCTGTTCTTCTTCCTTTCTCTCCACAGAAAAAGATGATGACCTACATATGTGAATATCAGCTATTAGGCTATTAATAACAAGTTCCATTTATGCAGAGAGAGCCCTGATAAGTCCTTACTAATGCAATTTGAAAGATACAGCTTGAAGCTCTCTGGGAAAGAGCTTAGTTATGGATCTTGACAAAATTACTTTGAGCACAGCTTGCTCAAGAAGGAGCTGAGCTGGGCAGTATGGAATAAGTTAGTTACCATTCATATAGAAAAAAATTAAAAAGAACTATTATGAACCACCTTCTTCTGTCTTATCAACCTGCTTCTTATGCTCCTTTTCATATGCCTGGCATACCTGTTATTTTCTTCTCTTAATAGCTTTTGTCATGAAACTGGCTGGAATTTAGTGACAAAGAATAAAATTGTGGCAAGTTTCATGCATCTGTCCTTAAAGAGATAGAGAAATGCAAGAAAGAGTAGTCAGAAAATTCAGAAAATACAGAAAAGGAGCATGTACTGTTTGTACAGGAGACACTGTTTTATTTCAGTGGGGTTTTCTGGTCAGTTTTATGTAATTACATTTCTCAGAAACCTGTGAGACTTGTGAGACTAGATTCCATACTGAGAGGTACTGAGTGTGAATGTCTGAAGTCTAGTGTGGTTTATGAGAGGTTGCTACCTTAAAACATGATGACTTATAGGTGAGTTGGACTGAGGAAGATCCTGGAATATTTCAGACTAGATCATGGAAAGTATAAGAAGCGAATCATTCAGCTTGTTGGGATTTTTCTTTCATTTGCCTTGTAGGCTTCTTTACAATTTCTCTCTGAAATTAACACATACCTTGGGGTTTGGAGGGGGATTTTTTTGTTTGTTTGTTTGTTTGGGGGTCTTGGGGGTTTTTTGTGTTGTTTTGGAGGACAGGGAGATTTGGAACATTGGTAAGTAAGCCCAAATCACCTAGCCATACAATGCATATCACAGTGAGCTGATAAAATGATAGAGTTCTTACTTGTTTAGGGAGGTTTTGCCCAGCTTTTAGCTAGATTTTCAAGAAGTTTTCTCTATTTTTTCCAATTTACTTTAATTTCTTCAGAGTTTCCATGAGTTTATGCAGAAAGGTTGATTCACAGGGTATACGTCCATGCAGTCACATGTTGGTCTACAATTTTAGCCAGCCAGCCTGCATGCAATAGCAGACTGGGATGGAAGACAAATTGAAAAGCAGCAGCTCTGCAGACAGGGTGTGGAAAACCACTAAGGCTTAAAGTAGCAGCATTGATCAGGTATAGGGCATCTTCAACCACTGGAGACAGCTCTGTAGCAATTTTGTTTCTCCTTCTTCCTGTTTCCATTCCTGTAGGGGCTATGATTGCCTTTAATACCATCCTTTTCTCTCCTCTCTGTCATGATCATCTATGAGATGTGTTGTGTATATATAGTTTGGGGTTTTTTTTGCTCTTTCTTTGCCCTTAAATCAATTTTACCAGATCTAAAGATTGGTTTCCTTTTCTGACCTGTGTAGATCACTTATGGTTGGTGTTCATACTGTGTATCATCTGCTGACATCCCATCACTGCCTTTGGGGACAGAGTCACACATCAATTCTTTTTACTGCTATCCTCCACAATTCCCAGAAGTCCTCCAAAGCCGATCCAAGCATTGCCCCAAGCATGATCAAACCCCAAGTCAGTCCTGCTTTGTATTTGGGCTGATCCCATGTTTGTTCATAACGTTCATGTAGAGGCAGACCATAGGCCAAGTTGGGCAGTAGGCTAAGACCGGATGTTGCACTTGTTTTCTCTGGAAATAGGATGTTAAGAATTCAGCCAGACTACAGCTGATGTGCCTCTGGCATCCACACTGGGGCTTTCTGCAGAGAGGTATTAACCAAGTCCCAGCTCCTGCAGTTAAATGAGCATGAGCAGCAGGAGCATGGGTTCTGTTCTCAGCTGTGCTGCCAGTTGCTCCGGAGCAAACAGATGTGGAGTCAGCCACAGACCTGCCTCAGCTGCATATTACAGTTGGCTTGCAAGGTCATAAATCTTTCCCCTTCTAGAAGAACTTGTCTTGATTCACTTATAGAAAATACTGTATGAAAAATTTCTCATTCACTTCTCTCTTCTCATTCTCATTTAAATACTTTTTGTAAATCAAATGGAGTTCACCAGTGCACAGCCTGAGACATCAACGAACTTAACTCCACGGCTGCAAAACATGTAATGCCTCTCATTGCTGAAAGAGATATTTCCTGTTAAGACTGCACATTTTGAAAGGAGCCAGTTTGGTGGAATATTAGCACTTCCTATGCTATAAATAGACCAGATGAGTATCGCTTTCAATCTCAAAGGAATACATTTCTAATTTCTTGAGGCATGTAACAGTATCCCCGGCAGGATTCTCAGGGAGTTTTATCCTTGATGATGCGTTTTGACTTTCTTGTTGATGAATGAGCATGCTTATAGCAGTGCATAGACATTTAGAGAGCTATTTATAGCTTCAGAGGCACTGCAGCTAAGGTCAGAGAAGTCCTTGCTGCTTTGGATGGCTAGGTGGGCAGAACAGGCAAGTGTGAAACAAGGTGGAAGACTGTGGGCTGAATGTTAAATGGACAACCAAGTTTGTGAGGAGGGGAACTACCAGTTTATTCATAGCTTTCCTTCTGTATTGGAAGTAAGGATGATTCAGCAAACGGGACTTCTTGGGAACAGCAGTCTGGAGGTGACATCACTGGAATTGCATGCTTCTCCCTCATTGTGCAGCTCCCTTGTAATACATCCTCTGTATTTCTGATGCCTGCTGCTGCTGTTGTAAGACAGAGGCTACTACAGGAAGTTCAGGTCATAAAATATGTTGGCTCAGTTGCTATTTTCACAAGCTTAATAAAATGTACTTGTGTTCAGCATAATGTTCATCTGATTGTATGAACTGAGAAGCTGCACATGTAAATGAACATAATGGAGCTGGGACTCTGGTTGATATTGGACTTGTATAAAAATTCTTCCTGTTGTTTTTATATACTGGGAGAACTGAATCCCAGCTCCTGGTCCCACTCAGAGATAAAACCATAAAGAAAGCAGGCAGCTAATACATGTTTATTACTATGCCTCTGCCATGCATGAGGGTTTGAGAAACATGTCATAGCAAAGAGGAAGTCTTCCCACAGTTTGAAATGGCAAGTGCTGTATACTGAAAGACATTCCTTCTCTATGGCAAAGGGTGATGCAATGTCCAATCATACAGTACCTGCTGTACCACACATTTGATTTCAAAATTAAATAATAATTGGGACTGGAAAGAGTGGAAATGAGTATATGCTGTGACAGAACTCAACTGTTCTTGGAGTAATCAGAATACTACTAATTTTTGAGTATTAAGGAGAGCTAGAGACCATCTGGAAGGAGATGCATTACCACAGAACAACAAATAGGAAAAGAGAGCTCTACAGGTGCGATGCTAGAAGATAGCGGAGAGCCTGGCTTCAGGGACTTACTTAATTATTTATGCCTGGCATATCAGGCATAAATTGTTTTTTCCAGTTATTAAGTGCTGAATTTGAGAAAACGCATCTGCCATGTCAGCCAGTGAAAGACTTTGAAAAAATGCTCTGTGCTCTGATTTATTGGTTCCCAAACTTTGGTCCAGAGATAAATAACAGTCTACAGCCAAGCTTTAAGTGATGTGCAGCCTGTCTTTGGAGCAATGTTGCACAGTAAATCATGTAGTATTTGATTACAAAGATTAAAAGGCCAAAGGCTTTGGAGGGTGAGAAGCAGTGTTCTGAGTACTGCTGCTTGAGTGGAACAAAAGGAAAGTTGAACTAGTTGAAGGAGATCAGGAAAGCTGTCCCCTGTGATCCCCATGGACAGGTTGCAATTCCTATATCCTGAAGCAAATTTGCTGGATCACTTGGTGTTTCTGCTGCAACAGGATTTCCTGGCCAAGAGTTATTTCTTTATAATGCTCTGTCTCATTCTGGCTTTTCACTGTTTGCTAAATGTATTTATCTGTACAGAGCCACACAGGCATGAAATTGATTCTCCTAGGAACTCCATTTCTCTCTCACTACCAAACTACAGTCATTTTCCATCTACTTTGCTTTCTAAAAGCTACTCTTTCTCAGCTTCATCAGTTACCTCACTGACATGGCTACAGTTCTCTTATTTATGTTTTTTCTTACATTAGGCGAGACAAGTGGGGGTGGGGGGGCTTTAACAGCATCATCCAGGTGCAGGTCCAAAGCACAGTGATGAGGGAGAGAAATAATCACCCCCACTAAAATGATGAATGTTTTGCTTTGATTCTTTTGCATCCTACCACTGCATTTCAACTAACAAGGTTTCTGCCTCTGACCTGCATGGTTCAACTGTTTAGTAAGGTTTTGCCACACACTGTCATAATCACTAACAACTGCTTGGGTTTGAAGGTAATTGTCTTTATTTTCTGGTTCATGCTTCAGGAAAAATTAAAACTTGATGCTGAGAGGGAAAAACTAGAGAGGCTTCAGGAGCTTTACTCCGAGCAGAAGACGCAGCTTGATAATTGCCCTGAGTCCATGAGGGAACAGTTACAGCAGCAGCTGAAGAGGGTTAGTAGCAAGTTTCAAGATTGCACTATTTTTTAAATTTTGTTGATTTTTAATTTTTTTTTTTTTTTTTTTTTTTTTGTAGCTACGTGTAACACTTTCTCTTTCAAGTATCCAGTGTCTGAAAATATTTGCAACTTAGAATTGTAACAGTCATGAGGGTTATGGCTTGCAGTTTTTTTGTGGAATACTTGTAATAGATTATGTGTGTGATTGCAAACAAGCAATGTGTGGATTAGAAACCATTTGGTGTTGAATGTTTCTAAAGCTTTGCATCACTTGCCTGTAATTAGCCCTTTAGGCTTGCTGGGTGATGTGGAAACTGTTGTGATGTTTAGATGGATGGTGGAACATCATTCTTTACCTGTGTGAGCAAAGACAGGGATTGGCCAGTAAATTACCATCTCAGTCAAGCTATGGATAACTTCTTTTTTTTCAATATATAACTTAGCTGTTAGCCTTAACTGTAGTTTGAAAAATTAATTTTGAAGATTTTACCACTTGCTAAAATAGCTGTATTTTGTTCTATATTTTCAACAGCGTCACATTGGTATAAATAAACTTTTCATAAAGTCTAATTGCAACTTGATTTTAGTTTGCATTATTTGTAAGCAAAATAAATAGAATATTGGCAGTGAAAGCACCCTTAGTTTCTGTGAAAAAGTCTTAATATTCATTAACTTTAAGTAGGTTATACAGCACATATAGTTAGCTTTAGTAGGCAGGGAAAATAATTTTAGAAGCATCAGTATGGGACGCTGGGATGCTCAAGAGGCTATTTAAAGTTAAATCTTTTTTTCTGTCTTGGGTGTTTGTATCAGGAATAAAGGCTGTAATAGCAATAATGAAAAAAGGGCTTTTCCTGCTTTATGGGAAATACTCTTTAGATGTTTTATTCGCAGAATTCTATTTTGTTTTTTCAAAGAGCAAAAAAAAAAGCCCAGCTTTGGAAACATCAATGTTAAATTCTCAGTTGCTACAGAAAGTTTGCTTGTTTTGAGACACTTAAAACTTGTGTGTTATCTTAAAAAAAAAGGAAGAGTATTATGTAATGTCTCATACATATCAAAAGGAAAGGAAGCTTTTCCTCTGCAGTCACATGCTTGAATGTATTAATTCATGAGATGCTGCAGTCTTGTTGCTGTGGGATGGTAGTAAATCTCTTTTCACTACTGACTGTCACAGACATTTCTTTTATGAAAAATCTTCTCTTAAGATTTTCTTGCTGAAGCTGAAAAGTTCAGCAACTAGACATAAACAATAAGTTATCTGCTGCTGTGGAGTGTAACAGGTCTGCTTGGATTGGCTCAGTTTAGATGTTTAGAGTTGGTGACCAATCCAGAACTGAGATCTCTAGCTAGTTTGTTATTTTTTCTTTACTTTTCTTAGTTTAGCTTAGCAGCTTCTAGAAACTCTCTTTTCTTTTTCTTTTTGGTATAGTATATGTATATATTATAACATAATAAATCAAACCTTCTGATCATAGAGCCCATCTTGTCTCTTCCTTCACCCGAAAACCCTTGTGACAACCGTCAACAACTGACCACCAAGATGCTTCTAGAAATCTGTTTGGTTAATTTTTTTAAAATTATTTTTTAATGATTTTTGTTCCTTGCAAGTCATCTTAATAATGATTTTGGATTTGAAAGTGTGACAAAACTTGTAGGGGTGTGGTAGGGGTGGGGAAATGTAGGGGTGTGGTTGTGTCCAGTTAGTTCTATTGCATATTGTTCCAGGCCAGTTGTAATGGGAGTTTGCTGTGGCTGCTGTGGTCAATGCAGTAAAAGTTATCACTGAATTAGTGCCCAGTAGCTCTCAAACTGATGTCAAAATGTGAGAGCAGTCATGAAATGATTGTAAGTATTTTACCCAAAATAGAGAAAATATATTCCCGAAAAATAACTGGGGCTCCCAGCAAAAGAAGGACATGGACTTTTGTGAGTTCAGAGCAGGCCACAAAGATGACCAGAGGGCTGGAGCATTGCTCTTGTGGGGGATGGCTGACAGAGCTGCGTTCAGCCTGGAAAAGGAAGGCTCCAGGGAGTCCTTACAGCTCCTTCCAGTACCAAGAGGGGTCTTCTACAAAATTGGAGAGGCACCTTTTAAAAGAGCAGGTAGTGATAACCCAATCACATTAAACTGAAAGAGGGGAGGCTCATATAAGATGTTAGGCAGAAGTTTTTTACTCGGAGGTTGGTAAGGCTCTGGAACAGGTGGCCCAGAAAACTTGTAGGCTCCTCATCTGTGAAAATGTTAAAAGTTAGGGACTTGGATGGGACTTCAAGCAACTTGGTCTAATGTAAAGTTCCCTGCCCGTGGCAGGGGGTTGGAATGAAGTGATCTTTAAGGTCCCTTCCAACCCAAACCATACCTGAGTCTGCAACGTGTTCTGTTGTGCTACTTTACTGACAACAAGGAAGGCATGGAGGAGACAAACCCTGATGGTTCTCTGGGGCTTCAGTAATTTTTGCCCAGGGGAGTGGGCAGCCAATGTCATTGTAGCAGTTGACTGCAGGGTGGGCCTGGAGTTTGGGTTGGAGTGGGCAGATGACAAATTCTTGTTTCCTTGTACCTGAAACACATATATACTCTCCCTGTTGGGCAGGAAGTGTATTTTAAAGGCCCCCAGTTGGCTTTTTCATCATCAGTTGCCTTCTCTGAAGTCTGTTCTATTGCCTCAGTAGCAATTACTGTTGTGTACAATGGGCTAAATTTACTGACTTTCATGGCCCAGGCAAAGCCTTTTGGTGTTTTTGGGGATGCTGAAGATGTCTGGCTAGTTCTGTATTGTAGGTAACTGCTTTCCTGTAAATTTTACCGAGCACCTTTGCTTTTGATCTCTTCATTATCTCCTACAAGTGAAGAGCATGTCTCTGGAGAGTAAGGGGAAGATACTTGCATTCCATGTATGAACTTGGATTCTTCAGTTTCTGCATCCTGTGTCTTTCTCTGGTCACTGGAATCTGTTTTTGAATTCCTTTTGTAGAGACCTGTCTTAGTAGTAGCTCATCTTAGCCACTAACCTTTGCCTTAGGTTGAAATAAGAAAAGGAACAAGTTTGCATTCTTCCAGGGTGTAGGTTTTCTTGTGTAGCAAGTCATGTGTCTGTTTTAGAGAGCCTTTCCATTTACTAATGCTGCAATTATTGAATACGCCCTTTTCTTCAGCACTCTGAAACTTGTAAGCAGGAATTCATATTATGAATGCACAGATGTTGCAGGAGGGAAGATTAGCATTCATTTCTTGTGCTGAAAAGAACCATGTGTTTTATCTCATCATCCCTAAGCAGAAAACAGGTGCGTTCTTATTTCTTGGTTCATTTCTGCAGCATTCGACTCTTCTTTTTCTGACAACACATAGTATCAGTTCAGAGCAATGCGTAAAAAGTGGGCTGATACATTTTCTGAAGTACCTATTGGCTAGGGTGGATGACTAGAGTCCCTACTTGCACAGAGAGCAATTTTCAGCAGTTAATTCCATGTGCAGTTCTCTAGGTTACTGGTGCAATACTTTGTCCTTTTTGGTTGGAAAGCAGATGTCCTCTGAGTTTGGCATGTGACAACCTCACCAGGTGGATTTAGGCTTTGGTGGTGTCCCAGCCAGGCTACAGCAGAGCCCAGCCAGCTCGGGAGGCTCGCTTGCTCTGAGTGCTGCAAAACAGCTCCCTCACAGTGCAGATGCTTCTTAGCAGGAGGCACCGTAGGAGTGATGGAGAAAGCAACATCAAAACAAAAATTAGCCCTGTTTACTCTCTTATTATGCAAGAAGGTCATTAGAAGTATTGAGATCCTGGTGAGACATGTTGTAGGATATATATAAATATAATTTTAGGTTTATGTTTTTGTTTGTTTGTAAGTACCTTTACTGTGGTGTCAGCAAAAGCATTATTATGGTTTTTTATTACCTTTTTATTTTTTTCATTAAGGATGCTGATATTCTGGACATAGAAAGCAAACACTTTGAAGATTTAGAATTTCAGCAGCTTGAACATGAAAGCAGGTTAGATGAAGAGAAGGAAAATCTGACACAACAGCTCCTGCATGAAGTAGCTGAATATCAGCGCAGCATTGTCAGTAGAAAGGTAACAGCACCAGCACTCGATTAATTTGTTCTTTGTTGTTGAGCATAAGGGCAAGGAAATGGATCTACAACCTGCCTATCTGCAAGAAATAATGCAAAACGCTCCTCTTTGAAAGAGTTTTTGAAGCAGAGAATGGCCCAGTGACATCCCACACAGATCAAATAATACACTTATCCAAGAAGAAAGAAATTAATAACATTTCATGCCCTGTTTGCATATTTCATATGAAAATCAAACCCCTTAATTTGCTCAAAAAAAGTACCAAAGTTTTGGTGGGTTTTTTTCCCTCTTTAAGAAAGGAGATTTGTACTTTCTGGACAAAACTGCAGTTATTTTAGGCTTGTTAATGATTTTTCTATTAAATGGTTTTGTTAAAATAATAGTAGAACACCAAATTAAGAAAATACAGTAATTTTAAAAATTAGTTTGAAAGGTGCTATCTCGATCAATTAATACCACTTTTTTCAGAAATCACAGGTTGGATCTCTAAACCAGTTCTGTTCAGTATATGGATGGTTGTCACTATATTATCAAAGAATACATGCAATTATTCTTTTGTCTCTTGAATAAGTTTTCTCTTTACTGTCTAATTCTTATTTAATTATCTCCTTCAGAGCAGTGAGCTGTCTTGTACTAACTTATTTTCCTGCTGCTTAGTCATGCATATGAATAAGTGAACTTTTATGAGTAGGATCTTTGCTGCAGGTTGTCTTGAGATTTGAAAATAAGTAATGTAAATTGTGATTTTCTTATATTAGGAAAAGGTTTCTGCTCTCAAAAAACAAGCCAATCATATTGTCCAACAAGCACAAAGAGAACAAGATCATTTTGTAAAAGAGAAAAACAACTTAATAATGATGCTGCAAAGGGTAAGTATTTTTTGTCTTTCAAACATTTTTGGCAATAAAAGAACATTTCATAGAACAAAAGAATGTAGAGCAGAAGAAGAGCATCAATTGTGCAGAAGATAGCAAGTTGGTAATAACATGACAGACATTCGCCTTTAAAAAAAAAGAAAATCTTTTGCAGTCATTCAGCAGGTATTCTTAAGAGAAACACTACTGGCATTTGATAATCAAGAGTGTTTTAGAGGTGCCCTCTTTCCCAAGGACTCAAGCAGAGGCACCTGCCCACATGCTAAAGCTGGAACCTGTGTTCCCTTTGTGGCTAGTGGGACTCTGCACAGAGTGCTCAGATTTTTGGGTTTAATAGCCCCTGTGAGGCTATGAGATGAGCTACTTCTCATCAGCTAACATCTGATTAATAAGAAGCTGTCATGAACCCTTCATGTCCATTTTATATTCTGCTTTTAATCATGAGAGAAACCATGTTTAGCTCACTAAGCAGAATCATCATTTTCAAAATGCTGAAGGAGCACTTACTTGGTTTGGCTGTGGTTGTTAAATAAAGGCATTTCATTTGTTTTTTGTTCTGTACCTCCAATTTTGTTCAGTTCTGTTCTAAAAGGATGAAGCTGAAGCTCTGCTATGTAGTTTCAGTCTTGTATCCCAATGTGTTTCCTCACATAGTAAAGGAAATGGCTAACATTTATTTTCACTACTTGGCTGTTGTTATTCAATATAAAATGTCTGGTTTTAACAGGAAAAAGAAAATCTCTGTAATCTGGAAAAGAAATATTCCACACTTTCTGGAGAAAAAGGATTTCCTGTCGGTCCCAATAGTCTGAAAGAGGTAAAGAGCTTCTCTGCTTTTGACATTACCATAACTAACTTTTAATAATGCCTCATACAAAAGCACTTCAGTATGTAGTATTGAGTGAAGTCCTAGTCATCAAATCTTTACAAAGTAATTTCATACCATTTTTTAAACTTATTCCGAGAAGGCTAGATTCACTAGTGAGCAAAAATAACTTCTCTTGACATTCTTCCAAATGTAACTGGTATAGTTTTAATCTCTTGCTGTAGAGAAATTATTGGTTTTATGTGTGTGGAGTGTGCGTGTATGTCTGATTTTCTCAAAATAGACAATTAAACCTCGTTGAAGTGAAGAAGAATTAGATCTGGGAATAACTGTTCAAGTACAAATACAATTTGGTCTTATTTTTGCACTGTAGATTTTATTATTGCCTCCCCTCCCTCATTCTAAGACCCTTTACTAAAGCATGACAAATGTACATTTTGTTCTTTTTAAAAAGCATTGATTTGAAGACTTTGAGCTATTGTGGTTCTAAGATATGTATTGAGCTATTTATTTCACTTTTTTTGAACAGTTAGAGGAAGTAGAAAATTTAGCATTTAAAGTACACTGACAGGCATATATGGCTGTTTCATTAACTTCTTCTTAAGAGTTCTGACTGAACTTGCTGGATCTGCTAGTCTTGAAGCCGTGACCAAGGTCTGCCACATATAATGATGTAGGTGCCACTCTGGGAAGTTGGGCTCTTGAAGTCTAAAGCACCCACAACCTTTCAGCACCTGGGAACTGGGTCTTGCTTATATGATCTCCAAGTTCCCAGTGTGCAGTTTCACTTGTCAGTGGGATTGAGCACCCTTTCTTTCTTGCTTAGACTTTCAGCGTCCTAGGTTGTGTTCTGACCTGGACATCTGTCCTCCCACCAGAACATCTGGCAAGTCTAAGTTTCATTTTTTTCCTTTTGAGATGGATCTGCCCATTTTCTCACTAGGGAGTGGGTGCGGTCTGGTTGGTTTTTGTTGCACACACTTCAGGGCTTGTTTACTCACATACTTCAAACTGCAACTACATTAAGTGAGGCTATACTCTTTTTAAAAGGAAATGGATTATTCAATGGTGTCAGTCTGATTACCACAGTGAAGTCAGTCAGGACTTACTCCAAGGTAAATAAGAACAGCAAGGGTTATCTGTTTTATCCTCAGTGTTTCCATAGGCTCTGTCCTACAAAAAAACACCTTTGCCAGATGTCATGTTTGTCTTGGTCCAGTTTAATTCTTCTCTGACTGTCCTGGCACTTTTGAAAATCAGGCACCAAAGACAGGCTTACAGAGACTGCTGGAACAGCAGTTCATTTCACCATAGCGTTGCTATGCATCAGTTGAGTCTGTGGTCCAATGTTTGCCAGCCCTCCTCGCCAAAGCACACATTTGTAATCCTCTGCCATCCATTGTGAGCTGGCTCATAGCCTGCATAGCAAGAGTAACACTGCCTCAGGTAAAGAAGCAGGATGCTTATCCTGCCATTAAATAAGCAAGGAAAATCAATGCTGTTTAAAAGTTCAGCATTGAAAATATTACTTGGATGACTAATCTGACTTGAAACCATGTATTTAATTAAATGTAACAGGGGTCTGAGCTACTGCAAAGCACAGTCATTTGTTCCTTACTTAGTTTTATGTTCTTCTTCTAAGTCCTCACTGGCATTGTGAGTCAGAACTGGATGTTCTTCCTATAAAGGTGAAAGTGTTTATATCTTTATTATTAACACAATATTGCATTGCAGAATTGTTGAGTTTTGGTTACTGATAAACTGCCACTACAAGATGGTTAAGCAAGTTTTATGTTAATTCATTCTGGATTCTATTTTACTGCACTGTAGTCATATGCTTTGAGAGATAAACTTTACTATCTTAGCCAGTTTCCTCAATTAATGGCTCATCAAATAATATGAGAGTTAAGATTTGCCTCCTATTTGTAGAGTGCTTTGTTCACTGTATGATACATAATTTTACAGGCTTGTCTTCTATGATTGAACTAACTTATATCATACATTGAAAATTATGCTAATAGATAGTAATCTTGATATTTCTTTTCAAGTTGCCTTCTATGATCATTGGTAAATTTAGGCATTTCTAAAAAGAAGAAGTAGTATAGCAGTCTGTGCCTTCTCTTACAGAATTGCTGAAGTATATGTTGATGCAGTAATAGAAACACAGCCCTTGCCAGACACTGTCAATGTGAAAGCAGCTTTACATCTTGATTTAAAAATAATCATATTTCTAGCTCTTCTTTATGGCATTGCTTCAACTGTGATTTACTCTTACTTTTGTATAGCCTTGTTTTCTGTGGATTAGAAATTAGGACATTTTACTTTTTATAACCTAGTATCCTATGCACAATGGATTAGAATCCATATTTTACTTTTTAAAAAACATTTGTGCAGTTAACACCAAAATATATGCAATAACCACATTTTGCCCTCATATCTTAAATCTGCTTGCATAAATCTCAGCAGTCAGTGGCACACTGATGTTCCTGCCATGCCTCAGTCCATCACTTTCTGTGTGACTGCTTAATTTAAAAAAAAATTAAATAAATAAAAGCAAATCGTAATGGCTGCAGGCTAACACTAACAGCATCTTACCTGGTTCTTCTGGTAACAAATAAAAGTTAGAAGTGTCTTCCAGGCAATGCAAATGGAAGATGTGTTAGTGTAATTTCTGAGAACAGCTTGTCCTTATAGAAGTTCTTCTCAGTTCTGTTAGTCATTTGATTTACTCAAATTAGCCTAATATTTAGGCAAGAAACAAATCAGGTTATTTAATCAGAAACAAAAAAAAATTAAGATCTCAGAATAAGATTTATTCTTCCATTTCACCCAGTCTGTTTTCCTGAGAAAGAGCTACATAATTTCTAAAGGGTATTTGCCTTTTAGTAAAATCTTTTGGACACTTAATGTTCATTTGCATTTTGATTACACAAATGTTTCTGGAATTAAATTAAGAACAATTTTCAGAATCCAAGTATTTAACATTCAAAAATCTTGATGCTAATTTTATTTTATTTATGATTAAGTATTTCAATGATAACAAATATTTGGCTGAATCACTCTAAACTAACTTTCATTTTACTGGATGCGTTAATACTCTTGCATGTCTTTTTTGGCTTTTGCTCCTTTTAACTTCTGAATTCCTCCTTTTAGGGCTATATCAGTGTAAGTGAAATTAGTGAGCTGTATGGCAATTCCACGAATATATCCCCTTCCACTCAGACCCCCTCAGATGTTGAAGGAGTTGCCACTGAGCCTTCCACGGCTGTGCTGACGAGCCAGCCACAAAATAAAGAGGTTTGTTTGAGAGACATTTCCCTTTGTTTGCATTGTTCTTTCATGGCTGCCTTTTTTATTTTCTTTATTTTTTTATTTTTTGGTAATTCAACATGTAACAAACTGACCCTAAAGCAAATTGCCTCTGCCAGTTACAAGTCAGATAACAGGTTAATAGTAAAGCTGAAGCTCCAGCTTTAAAGTGTCTTTTGATGAGGTAGATGGTACCCTGAAGGCCAAAAAATGTGAATTCTTATGACCCAAGCAGCACTAAGCAACAAACTTTGCCTGCCCAACACTACGATGTAATGCACCTATGGGAAACTATCTGTGGACAAGCTTTTGACAACTTGATTAGTGGTGTTCAGGTGTTCATTTTGTTTTGTATCTTCTTTTTCTTTTCCCCCTGTAAGGTGGTAGAAGTATATCTTGAATAGTTGTGGGAGATTAATAGCTTCTGCCCATCTTAGCTATTACATGGAGTCTGTCCAGTCTGTTTTCTAGCTTACTTTCTCTTCCTCATTCTTTGTGATATTTTGAATAAATCCCCTTTTAAAGGAATGGAATAACCTTTTAATTGAAAATCCACATACTTTTGCCTTGCAATAAGTCAGAAACTGATTTAGAATTTGGCATTTGTTTGCTGCTTCTGGTAGCTCAGTATGCCTTGACAGTTGCAATAGAGTACACCTCCTTCCTGCTAAACACTCCAACAAACATAGTGCTAAAACTGCAGCTTTTATGTGCCATATATTTTGAGAAATTCCAAAAAGAAAACTCTGTGTGTAATTTCTCTTTTTTCTATAAAGCTAAGATCACCTCTCTATTCTGGATTTGTGTTTCCTCACTCTCTTTCTCCTCGCTCTATTGCTCAACTTCCATCAGTCCATTGGCCTGAGGTCATGGCTACTCATGTAGATCCTATTCCTTTATCTGATACACCTCCACCTCTGCCAGCTAAGAAACACTGCAGGAAACAACAGGTAACAGATCCAAAGCTGATAAATTTGGATTATTTTGTTTTGTTTGCTTTTGATATGATAGCCACAAAGTTGATTTATACATGAGGACTTTAGTGTGATACTGTAAGTTGATTGTGCTTGCAGAATGTTGCACTTAAATGCACTGCTCATTTAAAAATTAACATGATGTATTAGAATGTTTCTGAAAAAAAATTCACCTTATAATGCAGAGGCAAATATTAATATTCAGGACTCATTGTAACTTTCAGAGGACTTGCAGCAATAATGTATGTGTGAAATCCTAAATTAATTTTTCATATACATTTGAACAATGCCTTTCAAAAGCTGTATTGGTTTTAAGCCACCAATTCATTAGAATAACTTCTAAGGAAAAGTTTTCCTTTATAATTGGGTTCCACTTGTAGACTAGACTTGAATATTTAACACAAAAGAAAAGGTACAGGGACATGTACATACAATGTGCACATGAATTTAATGCATTTTTTAAATCAGTATGATTTTAATGTGATGGAAAGCACTGTGAAGCAGGAGATGCTCTGTATGTTAGATTTTGTTTTTTCCAGACTATCAGTATTTTCCATATAGAGTATAACTGAGCAAGTGCATCAATTCATTTTATCAAAACTGTAAAATATTCCCCATGAAGCATTTCAGAAGCCTGGAGGAGCGCAAGAAGCAACACAGGGAGGGCACGTACCTGAGCGATACTCTGCCCCGCAAGAAAACAACCCCATCCGTGTCTCCCCACTTCAACAGTGCCACGCTGGGACGCAACATTGCAAACAAAGTATGTGCCTGCTGCTATTTACAGCCTTCCAGCGTCTGCAGGAAATCCTGCATTGGGTTACAGGGAAGGCTGGGTAGCACCCTAAGCATTATGTAACCCCCCAAATTCACACATGAAGTTGACTATGAAATGACTTGAAGGTTATTAGCAAATGGGAATGTATGTGAAGCCATCTGTACTTTCGGCCATTCTTGTGACCTCTGGAAATGCTGTGCTGTAGAACATTAATCATAAATACACAATTTCTGTATCAAGGATTATATTTTTTGACTGGTTTAAATTCATTCTAGAGACACAACTTGTTGTTTTCTTTCCTACTGAAGGCCTCTAAAGGGTAAAGATAAAGTTATATATAAAGGGGAAATACTCTTTATTTTTGATGTGGTCAATCAGCAAACAGCAGGAGGGTGGAGGTACTGCTTTGAAGACATTTTGGCCTAATAGACACTGTACACAGCTGGCTGATTGATATGACATGACACTAATATCCATGAAAAAACACATTATTTTGCCATTGCTGATAAAAAAATCTTGAAATACAATTTTAAGCACGTATTTACAAAATTTCCTGCAGGGACATTTACCATTAGGACAGAGCAACAGTTGTGGCAGCGTACTTCCTCACTGCCTGGCAACCATGACCAAAGAGTCAGAGTCAAGAAGGATGCACAAAGGTAAGACCTTTTAATTGTTGCATTTCTTTTTAAAATTAGTGTTCTGTTTTTCAGAAATAAGCCTGAAACTAGTGTTGCTATGATCAACAGGTCTGCAAAATAAAAGTTTACTTCTTGGTGACAAAAACAAGCTCTAAATGTAACTGATTTTTTTTTATATTGGCATAATAAGAGGTTAATATTATGATGTAGGTACATGTGTAGTTTTTAAGTACATGGTCACCAAATATAATCCCATAAACAAGAAAACTATATTGAAAATACACATTATGTTAACTGGGTAATTTCTGTGAGTGATTTTGAAGCACTATATTACATGTTCTTTCTTATTCTTCCCTTTTTTTTAATGTTGGGATCTTAAAAATTGTTTTTCACAGGTACATGTTTTTGTCTGGATAAATTCCCCAGAGAGAGATAACTTTGAGAATCTGTGACTGTGATGTTATAAGTGATCTTAAATATTTGGGCTACAAAACAGAAAGGGAGAGAGCTCTTCTGTTGTTGATAGATGGCTGGGTTTGTTAATAGGGACACAGCAATTCTGGATCAAAAAAAAACTACACCCCTGAAACATGATCTTGTAGGCTATGGGATTCTGTGTCCTGCTGTGTGTTGACTTGAGTTGATACATATATTTTTTTTGCTTTAGTGAGACATTTCATTCATAAGTATCCCATCTTCAAAAAGAGGCACTCCTCAGTGTCATCTGTCAGTTTATTTTCTTTCCATCATCTGCATCACCATTATTGATACCAGTGCCAGAGGTCCTTGTGTAGAACTGCACTAACTGAGCCTGAGCTGAGCTAGATCCATCTCATTGTTACAGGACTTGTCAGAGCTTGCAGCTGTTAAAGGTCACAGTGACTGAGGTCAGTCATATGCACCAAGATGACTCAACACAAGGATGGAGCAAGCGAGCTGGAAAAGGATCACGATGTGCTCCTTTCCAGAGCTGATCCTGTTGTGATTTGTTGGTTTTGAGCTTTAGCTATGCGGCAGGCCTTACAGAAACCTGCAGTGTTGTGGCTAACTTATCTTTACATATTTCAGGTGGAATGAAAAAGGAGCTTCATGCTTGGCTTGGAAAGTGTCTTCTATGTAATGTGTGTGCAAAGGTGGAATAGCTGGCAATTATGTTGAGAGTCATCATTGTGATGTTATTTCAGTCTGAAAATCAAGAGGGATGTTTTGGCTAAACTCTAACAAGAGATCAAGTATTTAAAATTGGAAATACTTCTGTAAAATTGTTGCAAAGAGTGTTAGTGTGTGCCCTAAAGCACAATTTTAAAGTGTTACCAAACCTAACACAGGCAAGGGTTTTAAAAATAAATCACTTCTAATGTTTAATTTTTTGTCACTGTGCAATTAAGACAATCTAAGAGGAGGGTCAGATTTCTTGTTTTAGGAGTGGGAAAGAGAGAAACCTCACGAATCAAAATCAAATTATGGCCTGAGAAAAAAAGAGAAGCAGGGGAGAAGGATGTATTCATTGGGGGAGGTGGCATAGCACTTTTCATATGCTGTTGAGGAATCAGGTGCTATACTGCTTGTCATACTAGTTGGCTGTTATTTTTTGAAAGATCCAGCAGTTTGAATGGAAATAGAAAATTATGAAGAGAGCCTTAAGGGATTAATTTGTACTGGGAAAGAGAACAGTTCTAGATGCCCTTTTCTGAAACATCAGCTTTGCCAAAGGTAAACAGTGCTGCTGACAGGTGCTCTATTTGAACTGTTACAGGATTTTCAAAGCATTTTTAAGAGGAAGGATATAGGAACACAAGGATCATTTGTGCCCTCTCTTAGTAGTTACTAAAGTGTTCATTCCCTTTTTGTTCAACCTCAAGCTCCTTGAATTTATTGCTATTGGAGAAACTTGAAGAGTGTAACTGGTTTTGCATTACAGTGCCACATTTCTAGGTTGGGGAAAGCTCCTTTGTCTAGGTAACACACCACAAAAGTGTTTGCAGGGCTCTTTCCACACTGCAGTGCAGAACTCAGCAAGGACAGGAATATCCAAGTCAGGTGGATGGGGTCAGATCCCAGAGTATTTCTATCCAGCTATACAGAAGGGCCAGAGAAACAATCTTTAAGCACCTTTCATTCAGCCCTACAGGTAAAGCCTTAATAGAAGTTCCTTTGTTGTTTGAGCAGGGAAGGGACTGGGTTTGTCTTGGTGGAATTTCTGGTTTCCCCTCACACTTCACACCCATACTCAGCACATGGAAGGAAAACAAACTTTCTTCAAAGTCAAAGGTAAAGAAAGTCCATTTCTGTGGAACAATGAGATTGGGGTAATGTTCTGAACATGTTGTACTGCTTCAACGCATCACACAGGACTATTGAAATGGAATATCATTATCCATTAAAATTATGAAATCTTACTTGTCTTGCACTAAAGTCAACAGGACTAGAGTCTGAGTAACTACAATTAACTTCATTGGGCATCTTTAAATACATCTTTGAAAACCAAGTCAGATGCTATGTCAGTGGTCCTGCAGATGAGGTGGATCAGGTTTGCCTTTTCAGGATAAGTGAATACTTTTCAGAAGATTTACTGACAAATCAGTGGAACTTTCTAAATGTATAGAGACTGATAATACTGATAAATACAAGCTCTCTAATCTTCCTGCTCCAAAAGTTAGTTGTTCACCTAAAAAAAGGTGATGAATAGATAAAAAGTGTCCTCTACCTGTCATGTGTAGTGAGTCAGCACTTGCTTTCCTTGCGTTTCTTTCCCCACTTGACAGGTTTTTCACTCTGTCAGTTTTCCAAGGTGATCTATTGCAAACGACATGGGTGTCTTGGCTTCCTGATACCTTGGGCATAGAGCTGCACCCAGTGCACTGGAACTGGGTTCAGTGGGGCAACAGGGTCTCACATGATAAATGCCACTTCATTCACTCAGTCTGGAGCCCTGGCTATCAAGCAGTGACCTGCACACTGCTATCCAAAGAGGATGATGTGCTCCAGATGTGGTGTTAGTACCTTCCTGTGCTCCTTAGAGCTTGACAGCATTGAGCAATTTTCTAGACCAGATGTTCTGGTGTGTGCATGTAGATCTGAAAACAAGTATATTCAAGGCTGGCTGGAGACAGTAGCAGCTGGTTTAAAGCTGCTAATTATCTGAGTGTTATCACTAAACTAGTCATGGTCCAAAGTGAGTTTTCTCTAATATGCTCTCTCTGGTTTTTCTTATTTTAGTCCAAGAAGATAACTGTAAAAGTCTGAGCTGAAAAAAAAGGAAAGTTAAAAGTGAAAACAGGAAATTAAGAACCCAGCCTCTTGGGTTTTAACATGGAGTTCATTCTCATTTTCTTTATGCAGGAACAAGCAATATCTATGAATAAATTTTAGGCTGGATGCAGTAATAAATATTTTCATGGATTTTAAAGTAATAAACAGTCCTTATTCTAGGATTACCAAACCATGTTCAGTCATAGGAGTTCAAGAATTATTACTGAAAGAAACAGTCACAGTCAGTAATCATAGCCTGAGTTAAGGGCAACTTAAATGTTTTAGAGGACACATATTTGTTGTAAATCATTAGTGGAAAAAGGTATTTCTTAGCAGCCATTCATGAGGTATTTTTGACAGACTGTATTTATAAACTGACCTCCTGTGGACATGTCTTTGTAACCAAACCATATGCAAAAACAGAGTGAAGAAGCTGCTGTTTGGTACCATCTAGAGACCTCACCCTGCGCAGGTGGATGCCTGGAGCTCCCAGGGAGTGCTGGGTGCCAGAAGCTTGCACAAGGAGGGAGGGTTAGCCAATACAGTCCCACTGACTGTAGGATGGACTCCAGAAGGAAAGAAGGAATGGTTATCTGGGAGTTAAGGTGTAAGACCAGACACAGTGCTGGGAACAAAGCTGTTGGGACAGAGAACTTATGTACCAATAAGATGATTATTTGTGTCCTTTCTAAGCTCTGTATTAAAAAAATATACTGCAAGCAAGGGATATTTGTACAAACAATCTAGAAACTTTTCAAAGGAGCCAGCCTTTTTTGTTTGTTTTTCAGTCTTTCTTATCAAACTCAGGAAAAAACAGAAAAGGTGTGAAAATATCCCCTTCCCTGGCTGTATTCCTCATGTGATATTTTTGCAAAAGTACCAGTTGCATCAGCACTGTCAAGCAGTTCCTAGACTCTTGAAAAATTTTAAAATAATTGTTAAATAATGACAGCATTTCAAAAATTCTTTTTTTCCTGCTGTCAAATAATGTGTCACAACAAAACTTCTGACTCATGCTAATATCTGTAGAGCTATGGCTTTGCACAGGCCTAATTTTTTGCTTCTTTGCTCATAGCCACACAAGTAGAGCAGAAAATTCAAGGATCTTTGCAGCTCTATGAGTGACAATGACAAGGTAGACAGACTTGGGCTTCCTACTTTGGCATGTTTCCACACAACAAATGTATCTTGACATGTTAATGTCAGTCTTTACAAATGAGGAGAAAAAAAAGGAGAAAGAAGAAAGAATATGAATAAAAGAAAAATAAAAGAAAAATGTAATGGGATCATTTTCATAAAATACTAGTGGGTTTTTAACATACTTGACAGTGCAACTTTTAATAATAGCTTTCACCTTTAGTTCTACCCTCACTATAATTTTGTGGTGGTATACCTGGATTTTGTGATTCTGCAGTAACTCCTTTGGAGGATTTTTCTTTGATGACATAGCTTTATGGGTTTTTGCAATATTTTTCTCAACGGTATGGCTGTTAACATTGTTAAGGTTAACATTCTTTACAGGTTTGCTGCAGAGCAGTGGAACTCTGTAGTAAAACCAATGCAACAACAAATATTTTAGCTCTTGTATCTGGTTAGACTTAACTGATAAAATCCTGGCTTGTGGGAAATTTTAGTTAAGTACTGGATCTTACAAGAAGTCTAATATTTTTAAGTGCATGTTGTGTGAATAGGCACCTGAGCAGCTAAAAATTCCTTAAACAGATTGTACCTGCCTAGTATGTGCGTGTGGCTGTAATGGAGGCAGGTCAGTTGTGAAGTCTTGTGGTGTTGGTACACAGCTGATCCTCGGCTTTGAGCTTCGTGCTGCTTACAGCATGAAGATAAAAGGAGAACACTGAATTATGCTTTGTTTCTGTGAATGCATCTCATTTTGCAACCTAAGAAATGTTGATTTCTTCCACTGCTTAGTTATATTTGCATGATTGCATAAATTTGACTAATAAATGTTTATTTCAAAAATGGGTTCTTTATCTTAAGGAGTAGAGTGTTTGTAGCACTGCTATGCTGCTCTATGTCTTTTAGATGGGTTTATTTTGCAGTGAAATATAAAATAATGGAATTAAAATTTCTGAGTAGACAAGGATTTGTAGAGGGGTCAACAGAAAAACATGCATTTGAATAAAGTTTTTCAGTAATCTATTTTTTTCTCTCTTTCACTAATGAATCATTGATAATCATTTCACAGGAGCAATTAGTCATTCCAAAGGTTCGCGTATGAAAGGTAATTGCTTATCTGCAATAACGGAAGCATTTGTCAAAATAAGGGGGAAAAAGCAAACCACACATGTGAATCAGGAACACCTGTAACACCTGATGTTATTATTTATGACTGCTGAGGTGTATTTGTGTCCCTTTTGTCTCTTTTACTAATCGATGCAACTGAATTTTTGATTAAAATTCAGTGTTCTTTTAAATGGCAAGTGAGTCTTATTAGTTCCTTAGAAACCAGCTTTAACTATCTCCAAGAAAGCTTTGTATGGTACAGAGGGAAGTGAGGAGAAAACTACCTTGGAAATGCTTGTAGGGCACAGTTTCTTCAATGACATGCTTTAATTATTCAGCTGAAGACACACTTTTCAGATAACTGCAGTTGTTGGCTCTCTGAACTGGGACTCTCCCAGCTCTGGCTTGGCAAAAAATACCAAAGACTAACTTCGTATGCACAGATAGGGAATGAGAATGAGAATAAGGCAGAAGAACACTGCACTTTAAGCATGCTTTCATGATTTCATGCATCAGTGTCTTAATGGTGTCTAGTAAAATTTTGTATCTGGACCTTACTGCATTTGTACATTTGTCTGCATTTTTCCCATGTCTGTTTATCTTAATTATGTGGAATGTCAGTGGCTGCCTTCCTGTAAGAATGTGAGGTTTTTGTGTAGTCTGTCAATCCTTCCTAATCTCCAGCTCTGCCAGCAGCTCAGAATTTGGGTCAGAAATGTACAGAGAATATTACAAACCTAACGATCAGAACTATTAGAAAGTCTCACTTCTTGCATTCATTGAAGGAAAAGATGAGCAGTGCAGTTGCATTTGTAATCAATAGATGAAACAACCTTAAAGGGCACTGTAAAATACTTCAGCAGTTAAACTGACAACTCTTCCTTAGGCAAGCTCAACAACCTCTCTCAAAGTCTGCATTACTTTAAAGAGCAACGGAGACATGAGATAAAAATAATTGTGAAGAGACATTTTTAAAGGACACATTGCCAAACAAAGTTTCCTGTGTTCAAGGAGGATGACTTTTCAGAAAAAAATGTTTTTGTGGAAAAATAACGAAAGAACCTTTGCTTGAACCTTATTTTTCTTCAGAATCATTCAGCTATAAGGATCTGCTTCAATTCCATAGGATGAACTGCAATTTCAAAACTCCAGTAAAGTACCTCTGTACTAGTAACTATGATTATATGAGAAGCAGCCTGTATTATTTCAGCTGAACTAAAAGTCCAATTGCAGTTACCAGAAGGCAGCGTTTCCCAAAGAGAAAAAAAAAAAAAAAAGTACTTAAGAATATTGAATACCAGGACTTTTTTCTTTTTTTTTCTAATTTAGTCAGTGTCATTTCTTCTAAATTCCTGGATTTAACTACATTACTTTCCAGATTAGGCCTAATTGTTATTTTAAAATGTAAATATCATTTTTTCAAATTAGGGTTTCATAATACCCATAGAAGAACATATATTGAAAAGTCACTTGTACTAATGTGCATATATTTGAATCCATCATAGATAAAACAGGTATTCAAAGATTTTATTTCAGTGTGATTAACTTGTAAAATTAACTATAATCTTGTAATACATTGGTCACAGTGCAGTTAATTCTGAGGTGATGTTCAAAATGCTTGTGCTGCTAACAAGTTATGCTCCTGTGACATAATTTTTGTGTCAAATCAGTGTTTCCTCTGTACTTTATAGGGTATAACCATCAGCGCATCTGTGAAAACCAAAGGCAGAAGTCTCCAGAATTTTACAGCAGAACAGCATCGGAATCCAATGTGTACTTGAACAGTTTCCATTACCCAGATCGTAGTTACAAGGACCATGCCTTTGACACGTTAAGCTTAGACAGCTCTGACAGTATGGAGACAAGCATATCAGCATGCTCACCAGATAACATTTCCAGGTAAATCTTCTTTCCTCCTTATCCTGCAATGGTCATAGGGTCATATGAAAAAAGAGAGTATGTACATGTACAGTGTGATAGTGTGAATGCTGCTGATTGGTTGAGAAAATGTAAGATCATTAGACAGGCATCATATTTGTCTAGCTCCTCATAATCAGGTTTAACTACATCTCACCTGTTTATTGAAAGATGAAAATAAAACTATGCAAAACTTAAGTGATAATGCTGAAGTTTACTGAAGAGCAATCAGTGCTTCCTCACCTGATCATGGCAGGGAAGGAATTTCCTCTGATAGGAAACTTTTCAGAGACATGTGCCATTGATGACGTACACTGTTCCACAAGTCTAGCATGTTAACCAACTAGGTGCTTAAGCTGAAACACTCAGGCTTCCTCCAAAAGTCTTATTGCCCTTTCCTCTCCCTTTTCTGGGTCAGTAAAAATCAAGAGAGGACACTGAAAAGCTTGCTTTACTCATCTTCAGAGGCTGTCAGCTCAGACACCATTTCTCAGGTGAAAGGAATTTCCATGATCTGTGTTAAAAATCCAGATGAAGCATAACTAGAGGCTGATGATTAAGTACAGCTTTGTCAGAGCACTATGAATACCTTGGGAACACAAGGACAGCTTTTTTGGCTAGCATGTAGTGTTTTACTTAGCATCTGTTTGCTGTGGCAGGGAAGCCCCTGATTTCCCCTTTAATGTCATTATCACTGCAGTGTTAAGAGTCTTAGAAAATACCACTGGCAGTCATTCTGCTGGCTGGTTTGCTTGGGCTTTTTTGCATTGGTTGACGTTGGTTTTGGTTTTCTTAAAGGAAAAACATTAGGACTTGGGTTTTGAGGATTTCTGTTTTAAATGGATAACCAACAAGTCTCTGATAGCTTGAGACAGGCTGGGAACTAACTCTGTGCATTGAGCTAATGTGCCAGTGATATGAAACCTTTCTCTCTCTGACTTCCTGCTCTGACCATTTGGAAGGAGGATGGTGTGTGTCTGATCTTACCATCCTATAAGTCCAGTCTCCAGCCCAGGACTGGGAAACCCCAACAGCTGTTGAATTTCACTGGTACTGCTTGCTCTTCTGCTTCTCTCTGACTCTTGCAGGCAATGCCAGAAGGAAAACAAAAGAAAGCAATGCAAAGAAAAAAATAGCCCAAATCAATACAAAAACCATAAAAGGATCCTTTACAACAGATCTTTCTGTTTCTCACAAGGCAAACTTTGGTGAAAGAAGAAAAGAGTGTGAGATGATTTTGTTGATAAATTCTGGAAGATAGCCAGTTAATTTTCCTTGACAAAATTTCCCTTAAGTAAAATTAATTAATACTGTTTTAGATGGTGTTTGAGCATATTTTCAAGCCTTATCAGACTTTAAAGCAAAACAATTTATGATGCTTTGTTCTGACCAATTTAAAATGTATAAGTTATATTTTACCATGTTTAAGGCAAGAGAAACTTTTTTGTAGAAATGCATAAAATTTGTGGCTGCTCAAAGTACAGAAGAAACAGAACTGCTGTAGTCATTTATCAACTCACCAAAGATACATCTTTTTTTGTTAGTGGCTATTGGATCTGAACACTGTCAACTCCATTCTTAAATTATGTTGGACTGCAAAATATTTCTTTAAATACCAGCTATTATTTTAAGTAAGAAATAATGGGGTCTTTTGCAGTGCTAGCACTTCAAATGTTGCAAGAATAGAGGAGATGGAGAGACTTCTCAAACAAGCACATGCTGAAAAGACTCGGCTGCTTGAGACGAGGGTAAGTGTAATTTTGAGTAACTAAGAAGAGGCGTGTAAGTTTGGATAATATTCTCCTAATGCAACATAGAAACCCACCCAGCTTATACCCAATAAACACTTAAAAAACACCTCTTCCTCCATGGCTTCGCCTCACACTACAGCCTTAAGCCCATATGCAATATCTGCTATCTCAAAGGACAAGCTGATGGCAAAATCCCCAGAAACTTGTTCAGCATTGGTTTGACACCTGCTGGGGGAGTTGCTTAAGAAGAACCTTCATTTCTATTTGCAACTCTTACTCCAAATTTCAGTCCAGTGTGCTGGATATATATTTCTGCCTACTTAAGGGACAAAAAGGTATTTAGCCCTAGCTTAGAAATGACATTGCCAACTATAGTTTTGCATATAATTGAAGTTCTCTGTGTGCTGTGGTATTTAGGAACGGGAGATGGAAGCTAAGAAACGAGCTCTGGAGGAAGAAAAACGCCGCAGGGAGCAACTGGAGAAACGATTGGAGGAAGAAACGAGTCAGAGGCAAAAATTAATTGAAAAGGAAGTCAAAATACGTGAGAAGCAAAGAGCACAGGTCAGATATGGGGATGTGAAATGGTTTTGAAGTGCAAGACTTCCCCTTCATATACAGAAAAGGACTTAGTGAATTTCTGCCAATAGTAAACAGAACTGCTTTCAGCTGAACAGATACATTTAGAATTTCTGAGGTGCAATTGTTTTGCTAAAAGTATGTTTGGGCTCTTGGAGCCAAGTATTCATTTAAAGTTAGATAACAGCATAGGCATCTATTTAGCATTTTATATAAAAAGTATGAATATTAATCCTATAAAGTTTGTTACTGAATATAGGCAGAGCAGAATTTTTTGGCCAGAAAAACAGAAATTTGTGAGTGTGTTAATTTTATAAACCATTGGTGTGGAGTTGGGGGGGGTTTGTTTCGTTTTCCTTTTTCTTTTAATACATAAAATGCCTTGAAATGTGAATTATTACTTCCAAACATCTGACAGAAAAGAAAAAGACAAATAAGGAAGTTTTTTTTAGCTCCACATCTACAGTACAGAGTAAATATTATTTTTTCTGAAGTTAATGGGACTGTACAACATGAGAAACATTACTTAATTTAAAAAGTGTTACCTCCTATTTATTTTTGCTTCTTCTTTGTGCTTAGAGGTACCTTGAGTTTTCTTTAGGCTTAGTGTCTTACCTATTTGTTTATTCCTCCAATAATATCTATAAGGTACAGCAAATGACTAGGCAGTCTTTGCTTGTATACCAGAGCAAGACAATACCTCCATCTTAATAGACGCATTTGAATGCAGAAGATTCCATATCATATTAGAATATCTTTCTGGTTTTATCTGTGCTACCTTTGCTGATGTTTCACCAGCTGTTTCTAGTTAAATATATTCATTCATTTGTTTTCATATAAAATGTAATCAGGAATGCTAAATTTTACTTGCTTCCCTCCTTTTTTTCTAAGAAATTTGTTGACGACTCAAGTATGGCATAAACAACAATGCAATGCTGATATTTTTATCCCAAACTAGAGCATGCATGTGTTGTAATAGAATGCCCCATCAGTTACTGCTAATTGGTAGAGAGAAGAAGACTGAATTGGCAGGAAGACAAAAACTTATCTGTCAAAAATTACTTTTTTTTTCCTTTCCTTTGTACAATGAGACCAATTTTTTCCCCAGCACCTTTTGACATTTAGAAATGTAAACGAAAGGAAGGAACTCCATCTTTGCACTTGCCAGAGCTGGTGCCAGCTCGTATCATACAGAACTGCATAATTTTAGACGGGTGCTAAGAGTTCTTGTGAGCAACACAGCTCCTATTGCACCAAGAGGCTCTTAAGAATGCAATGAGGGAAAGTCCCTTTGATTTGAGACTCACAGTGGGATTTAACAGGCTAACTTGAGGAATGGAGCAGGGGCAGATTAGTTTATTCAGGTCACTGATTTCTCTGGAGTCCAGGGGGAGAGAGAGAGGGAGATGCTCCTTTCACAGATCCTTAAAGGCATCTAAAATTAGCTTCTGTTCCAAAGTAGCCTCTGCCTCAGCTGCAGCAGGAGGCTCCTCCGGGAGACCTGTCTTCTGTGTTTAAAATGACGGGGTGGTGATTGTGCATAGACCCTCCAGGCACAGAAAACAGGAATATTCCCTCAGATGGCAGAGGTTCTAAATCTTTATCTCCTCCTGCTTGTTCTCCCAACTGACACTATCCAGGCTTGGTGCAGGGTCTTGAACTGCAATCAAGAAGGAGGCACTGTCTTCTGCACTGCTTTGCTGTCTTTTGCAGAGGGATGTGAACTAGTTATCACAGTTAATTTGTTCAGCAGAAAATAATTCTGTTTTGTTCACCGCAATCTCTGTGAAACTAACTGGCAATTACAGTTCATTCCTATTATTAATGTTTCTTGCAATAGCATGTTCTTATTATTTATATATTATACTCTGCATAAAAATGTCTGTAGCAGTAACTTACAATTAAAGAGTGACATCTGTGCAGTGAGTATTTAGAGAAATAAAGAGTTTGCTTAACATCCTACATATGAAGTTCTTGGACTTCATCTAAGGCAGCAACACACCCTTACATTTAATTAATGTCTTAATTCTATGACAGCTTTTCTGTGCTTTGGCCTCTGTTTTACCAGCTTATCAGCTGTTGATTTCAAGAAACTTCTATACTATATCTGGCTTTTACAAAGTTGTCCAACACTGTAAAGTTAGAAGTTTAAAGGATTTTTCTTTTCAAGAAAATTAGAGCTGCAGTAAAAGCTCTTTATTTTTCTTACATTTATTCTTAAACTTTAATATGCAGTTTTCAGTTATGTCTTCCCAGCAGAAAGAGTAGGAGATGATAAGGCTTCTCTTAAAAATAATATTATTTTCTTTTCTTTCCTGTAGGCCCGTCCCTTGACTCGCTATTTGCCCATTAGAAAGGAAGACTTCGACCTACGAAGTCACATTGAAACAGCTGGGCACAACATAGAGACCTGTTACCACATTTCTCTCACTGAGAAAACCTGCCGAGGCTTTCTGATTAAAATGGGAGGGAAAATTAAAACATGGAAAAAACGGTGGTTTGTTTTTGACAGAAACAAGAGAACTTTTACTTATTATGCAGGTAAGTTGCAGGATTGCTACTCGGATACATCTGTTCTTCTATTTTTTTATCAAACTCAGCTGAGTTATGAACAAGTAGGGAATCCAGATAAAACTTAGATTTCCATTTCATCCATTCCCTTAGAGGTCATGTGAACCCTTCCCTATAGCATTCAATCCTCATGCCAGGTAAGGCAGAATTGAGCATACAAAACAAAATAAAGGAGGAGATGCAGATGGGCAAGAGAAAAAATGGAACATGGTCAGGTTACAAGTACACAGAATAATGGTTCCACATATTTTATTATTAAATATTATATACTTCCCTCAATGACTGAATGATTTCCTGTACCCTTCATACAAGAATATAATTTATACTTACCGTGAAAATTGAAGTGAATGTTTCCACAGTCCTGTGCTTAATGTGAAGAAAGGTTTTCAGGAAATTAAACATACAAGGGTAGACTTTTTGAGTTTGCCTTATTTTGAAAGTGTAAGGAATTTCAGATTAAGAATGCGCAATAGTCCAAAAGTGTTTCTGTTCATGAAGTTGTGTAACACAATATCTCAAGCTATTATAAGCATTATATTACTTTGTTATCTTAGGTAAACCTAGAAATGGGGAATTTAAGAACATACTTATTTCTCCAAATGCTGTGCAAATATACACAGTGGTTTGACTTAAAAGTTTCAGTTCTGAGGAAGCCACAAAAATAACATTGTGCTCTGAATATTTATTGTTCAGAGAGGCCAGAAACAGGCATATGCAGGACAGCATATGCATATTGCTAAGATGCAGAAGAAAGCGCCGAGTACAAAAACCACCCAAACAGTTTCATTTACTTTATTGACATAACTCCTTTCCAGCAACTTCTAAGGAACATAAAATTGAATTGATTACATTCATTCATTACATACCCACTGAATATTTCTTACTAGTTTGCAGTAATACAGTGGACAAACATTCTTTATTTTGTTCTAAACATCTGGCTTATTGGTTAGGAAGGCTTGTAACACACAGTAGTGTTCCCATTGGTACTGATCTTTTTTTGTCTTTTTTTAGTAGTTATGTTAACATTTAATGGTTTCACTTTTGAGTTCATTATAGTTGCCATAATGTATTATCAATTACCAAAGAAAACTTTTGCTAATGTCTCAAGGACTACAGCCAACAAGCATAGTTTTATGAGGAGTCTCAGCTGCACTAAAATGCTGCTGCTTGTATGAGTGAGGATCTTTAAGTCTTTAGATCTTTAAATACACAGTAGATTTCCAAAATAAATATTTGTGCTGCAAATTCAGAGTAAATGAACTCTGAATGAATGTCCTGAGATAATGCTTTAGTTCTGCCAGTGCACTGAACCAAGAACTTAGCCTGAAGTCTGACAGCTTAGTGTGGTGACTGAAGCATCTGCACTTTCTGAACTGAAGCATTCAGGGAACTCTACCAAGGCACTTTCAATGGGAGCTTGTGGGTGCCTGAAATAGTCTGGTAACCAAGGCCCCAGGTGGGGCTTGAAAAGAGAGTGGATCCCCTGCTTACTAGTAGTGCACAGACAGCACACTTTGTATAGTGCTATGTTCATCTCAGTATAATGTGTGCTGTGATCTCATAATCCTGTATCTCAGTGCTTCAGCACTGCTTCTCTGCGGGCTGGCAGGAAGATTCCCAAAGCTGCATCATTTGCTCTCTGGGATTTTATTTTGCCATCATATGAAGCTTTAAGACTTGCTTGCAGCTACACGTAGGATGTAAGCTGAGTTCCCCAAGTGTTTAAATGACAGCAGAATCCCTCATGGGACTGATAAAGATGTTCTGCATGACTGTTCAGTGTTGAGATGATACTATGACTTGGGGGCAGAAAACATTATATTCCCCTAATACAAAAGTGCTGGGAGCGAAAGGAAGTTTGCCTTTCCATGTCCACATGCAATTGGGATGCTTCTTAACAATTTCTCTCTCCACTACAGGAAAATGGAGTGAAAATGGCAGGAAGATGCTGCCTTGCCCTGCTCCTTTTCCTTGTGAAAAATTTTAGTGGTGACTCCTAAGTTCACATGTGAAGAAGCTTTTTTTATTAAAAAGTATATGCACAAACTATGTTCTAATATAAAGATTTTGCTGTCAGATTGTATTGAAAATTTGATTATCATTGCAGTTTTCTCTTCAAGGCAAACTGGAGGTCTTAGCCTGTGAACTGTGTGAACTCTGGCTGGTTTTTATGGAATTGGAAGAGTGGATATATCTGAGAGACATCTGTCCTTCTGTGGGCTAATATCCTCCGTAACATTTAGCCAACTCAGTGAAGGGAGTGACTTGCAAATAGATGAGGAAATTACAAAAGCTTTTATCCTTGGAAACTAGGTGAAGAAGAAGACATATTAAAGTCAAAAATGCATCTCTCAATAAAACCAACAAACTAGTAAGAAAATTTGAAGGTATCCATGGGATTTCAGAAGCAGAACTGTTAAGTCATTTACTTATCAGCTGAATATATATGGAAATGCAAATTAAGCTTTTGCTTCTTAGTGGTCATTTCAGTTCTGAGGTAATTTCTCTCTTTTCTGTTTTAGACAAACACGAAACTAAATTAAAAGGTGTAATATATTTTCAAGCTATTGAAGAAGTCTATTATGATCATCTAAAGAATGCATATAAGGTAAACTTTGTTATTGCTGTTTTAACCATGTATCACACAGAGTACTCAAAGTATGGTAGCGGCTGTAAAATTAAAGGGAGAACTAACATTATTGGAGGGGAAAAAAACCCAAGCAAGTACTTAAAAAGAAACCCTGGAGTGGAGGTAAAGGAAGAGGAAGCTAATCAGTGATTAACACTGTTTTGGTGGGTTTTTTTATACTGATGGAAGCAGAGATAAGTGTCTACCTGCAAAGTAGTTTTGCTGCAAGGAGTTCCTTAGTCCAGTGGCAAGTGCGCTGGCAGTTTATATACAGACACGAATGGGACGGGACTACTGATGGATGCGTCGGGAACTGTTTATTTTTTAGAATTTATATAATACATAGTTTTGTCTATGCAAAGATCTTGACAGTTCGCATCTAGGCAGCAAGCTAAAGAAACTCACTTGTTACAAGTTACTAAATGCTCATCTTAGCTAATTACACAGAGAGAAAGCATATTGACGGTGATTCTATCTAATCAACATAAGCACACGTAGCTGGAGTTAAAACAATACTTGCTTGTTCTATTCCTCATGTCTTTGCTACAGCTTAAATGCATCAGCAGTATCTATAATTCTGCTGCACTGAGGCCTGTCTGTTTTTCCCACCAATATAAGACCCTCTAACTTTATAGATTACTACAGCAAGACCACTGAAATCAGTGGCTTGGACAAGTCAAGGGCTGGCTCTATGCCTCAGTCCCAGGGAGGGAGTTAACTGTGCCAGCAGTTCATGGCACACCTTGCCTCTCATTTGTAATTTAAATGAGCTGTGAACAATTTGTGGAAGCCACTGGACAGAGTGGGGGAGTTACTTATTTGGGCATGAAACAACAGCTTGGAGCCCTGTAGTACTGTATAATAGTCTACTGGAAAAATGCTGTAAAAGGTGTTTGTGATGGCTACAAACACTTTAAATGCATCTCTGCTGCAATATAAGATGCAGTGGTACAGCACTTTATCTTTCTTCTTAACCCTATTCATAAATATCCCTGTAAGCAAATCCACTTCTGATACCAATAAATGGCTTTGATTTCACTCTTCTGATATCTTCTTTGCATTTTATTCGAGAGTCCCAACCCGCTGCTGACCTTCAGTGTTAAGACCCATGACCGCATCTACTACATGGTTGCTCCTTCTCCAGAAGCCATGAGGATATGGATGGATGTCATTGTTACAGGCGCAGAAGGCTACACCCACTTCATGTTATAATAAAAGAGAGCAATAGGGCATCCTGCAATAATATAACTAATGAAGTTAGCCATAGCTAGTGACAGCTGAAAAGCCAGTGAATACCCTGAAATGTCCTCCTTATGATGTGCACCCAAAAACCTCAGATTGAGAGGGGGCTACAAATGCATGGAAAAGGGGGGGTTGTTACCTGTTGTAGTTGACCTTTATAGGAATGAACGAGCTAAAGCTGTTGAGAGAATCATAGTGCTCCAAAATGGATAATCAGGCAATTTTAATTACAGCATCTTGGTTGAATGATAAGTTTCTACAAATTCTCTTATACAGAGAATGTCTTCATAAATTTATACCGAACAGTTTACAAGTGTGTGTGTTCTCACTGGTATGCAAAAATTCTAGTAGTGAAACAAAAAGGTGTAATAAGCATATATTTTAATATGCAACATTTGACATTTATAGATGATTAGGTGACTTTTTAAAACCTTTCGTCAAGTATTTTATAGAAATACAAACAAAAAAGAAGCCCTAAGGTACACACAGTTCTTGCCTTAGTAGTTAAATGTTACAACAGAGCCAAAGAGTTACATGATTCCCTTACGTTTTCATATTGTTACTTGTACCTAACTTTCTGTGAAGGGACAGTGCCAAAACTCTTAATGACTTTTAATGTAATTAAATGATTATATTCTTTGTGTTCAAACACTTTGTGGCAACAACTCTATGTTTAAAGTTTGCATCTATGGAGCTCAACACATAAAAAACAAAAAATCCCCGAGAGGGATAGTTTTATAAAGAAGCATTTTTTTCCACAAGGATGAGAAATGGAAACACATGTATTAACTTCCTCATAAAGAGGGATTGTTTAAATCCTCCCTGTTGACCAGAATAAGCTGATTCTGGACTCTACAGCACTTTTCTTTTATATATAAGGTCCCAGTATCGATCTAATATTACTCTGTGCCAAGTGAATGCTCTATTGAAATCTCTCAAATATTGCCTGCCTTGAAGCCAGCACCAAAATCTCTACCTGTCTGAATTCTTTGGAGCCAAGCTTTCAGTCCCAGAGAATTGTTTTGTTGTTTAATGTACATCTGCACAGAATAATGCTGTCAAACAGAATAAAAGAGGAGAGGTGAGTACCAAGAGTTTACACTAAGCAGTGTATGAATAAAAAACTCTGAAAGTTTGAAGTAGTAGGTATTGAGATTCCTAAAACAGCAAAAATACTGAGGCTGCAGCAGTCTGCCATTTTAAAATCACCTCCAAGTCCTTGAGTAATATTGCAAAAAATAAAGTATTTAATTGAAATTAACTTCAAGAAAGTGTCATATTATGACTTTAAAGAGGTTCCCTTTGATTATAATTGAAACTTACACACTCTGTGGTTTGGGTACTAGAAAAAAGCACATTCACCTTTTTTTTCTTTGATGAAAAAGTTAATGGCTTTTCATTGAACAAAGAAACTGAAACCAGAATAGAAATATGCTGGCAGAATATTTTTGTTATACTTTTTAAACCCTGTAGCTGTAATGAACAGGTTTGTGGTATGTACAGGTAATGTGGTTGTTCTAGCATGACAAACATCAGTTTCTACTTGAATCATAGAAGAGACTGTTGTTGCAAGATAATTGTTATCATCTGTGCAGATCACAGCTTGTAATCTATAATTTAAAACACTATCAAATAAATTGCTTTTGTTTATACAGTTATTTTTTTCCTGATGTTTTTTGATTTTATTCCCAAGTATAGTTATAAAGGTTTTCTAATACTGATTTTTGTATCCTGCATGATGCAATGAAGGCATTTCAATAAACATTTTTAAAAATACACTTGTTTCAAATATTTTCTTCCTGCATTATCCTGAGACATTTATGCTTGTCTTTTAAATAGTTGTATACAGTCATGCAAACAACACTGTATTTTTCAGTAACACTTAATTGAACTATTCCATGTATTTTCCATAAAAGAGCTATGGAAAATAATCTTTCGGAGGTCAGTGAAATTAGGAGTGTAGTCTGTTTTCTGCATGTACATAATATAATACCTTTTTCATTTTTTATGAACCTGCTTGAAAAATTTATTACCAGCTTTGGATATTGACAATTTTTTCGTTTAACTGCAAACCAGAAACTGCTTGAGTTTAAGGATTTCAGTTTTTCCAATATTTGACTTAGATATGACCTGAATGGGAGTATTAACTCACATGGAAATGAAAAGAAGTGTGGTTTTATGATTGACTTGTTTTCACTAAGTTTGCCATCATCAACATGATGTGGGGTGGGTTCTGTAGGGGTGTATATCAAGACAACATAAGTAGAGCATGGTGGTAGGCATCCCCTTTATGATCAGTCTGCACTGGTCATAAAAGCCCTTCAAGCTTATCCCCCTGGGAGTCAAATACCTGTTTACCCTGAAGGTTCTTGGGCAATTGCAAACCATGGACTCTGAGCCTTAAAAACCTCCTCAGCTGTGTCCCATGACCTACAGGTGCTGGCCTGGTGCTTGAATGAGAAAACACCCTTCCCTTGGCAGGCACTGGCCTTTCCTAGCATTAATTTTCATGTGCCAGGGGAGGCTGGACTTCAGGAGGGGTTGTCAAGAGTTGGAATGGGCTACCCAGAGAGGTGGTGGAGGGACATCCCTGGAGGCATTCAAGAAATGACTGGGTGTGACCACAGGTGATGCTATGGTCTAGTTGATGTCGTGGTATTTGTCAAAGGTTGGACTCAATGATATTTGAGATAGTTTCCAATCTAAATAAATGATTTGGAGATTCTATCATTATTTTCTTTGTGGCTGCCATGGCCTGTATTTGAAAGATGTATGTGCATAAAGATGTCGTTTTGGCTCCTGTGCTCATATACCCAAGGCTGAGAGAAGACGCCGTCTCTTCTCGAGGCTGAACAGGCCCAAGCCTTTCCCTCGGCCTCCCCTCCTAAGAGAGGTGCTTCAATCGCCCTCACAGCCTGCCACCCAACAGGCTCCAGGATCTCCGTGTCCCTCCTGTACTGAGGAGCCAAGACCTGGACACAGGACTGCAGAGCTGCCTCACCAGGGCTGAGCACAGGGGCTGGATCACCTCCCTCGACCTGCTAGCAGTGCTCTTCCCACTGCACACCTTTGGCCTTCTTGGCTACAAGCACAGCTGGCTCGGGGGAAACACGCACGCTGTGAAATGCACGATTAATGTTCTGACTCTTTCTATTGATAAAACTTTGCAGTTTCCCAGGGAAGCTCGGCCCTGACCGCAGACCGGGTCCCGCCCCGCCCCCGCCG
>NW_005054320.1:894603-902911 GCF_000277835.1 Geospiza fortis
GGTAAGGGAATGGCCGCGGGGAGCTCGGAGCAGAAGGGTTGCCAGTCGGAGGGGAGAGGATGTGTGTCGGTGCCGACTGTGATGGCCGCCGTGCGGCTCTCGGGCAGCTGCGGGTGGCACCCTTTCCTCCGCTTCAGCGCCGTCGCCATCGGGAAGGGCCGGGGCGCGGCTCTCCGGTGGGAATGGGCATCTTATACTCGATCCCCTTCACACGGGGTTCCTGACAGCCTTCTCCCCGCCTGGCCCGCGGGGGAGCTCGGTGACTACGCCCAGGGCAGGGCAGCTGCTTTCCTACGCGTGTTTGGTTGGCTCTAAACTCTTGCCCCAGTGGGTTTTGAGGAGCTGGGAATCGTGCGCCAGCGCTTGATCGGGTGTGAAACGTGCCTGCCTGTAAAGCTCCGTCAGGCACCTGAAGAACTTCTGAGTGAGCTCGGCCTCTGCCCAAACACGCAGTGTCCTTTCTTGATGTGTCCTTGTCTGAGCTGTTGAGTTTATTCATTGCCTTAACTGGACAGGTGAATCTCATCTAAGGTTGCTCAATGAGTAAAACTTTATTGCTACTACGGGTGCACATTTTGTAGCTGCATAAAAGCTTGAATACAGTGGGATTTTGTTGCTGTGTTCTTGTCCCTTTCTGTGTGTTTATAACAGTAATATTTTCAGAGTATCTGTTTATTTGAGTGTGTCTTTAGGCGCTCTGGGACCAGGCCATGCAGCAGTTCCTGCTTTAATGTGGATGGTTGCATGAAACTGAGTGTGGATGGAGTTGAGTCCATTTACCTGTCACAGCAGCATTAATCTGCTGCTGCTGGGAGTGGGGAGATCTTTGTGCAGGAATATTCGCAGAGTTCAGGGAACTTCTTTGGCTTTGATGTATAATGTAACGCTGGTCTCAGTCACAGTTTCTGATGTTCATGAAAGTTCACAGTGGTTCCAATATTAAGAGAATTCCATACATACCATCAGGCAAGGGTCTTGTGGTCTTCCTACAGCTATCACCTTCTGTCTGTAGCTTGCTTTTATAAACACTAATACCTGCCTTACACCCTTCAGAAATGCTTCCCTGCTCTTAATAAGGTTTTTCCTAAAATCAGGAGTAGAAATTACTGGGTAGTTGCTGATGGTTTTGTTTGTCTGAAGAGAAATCTGAGAGGGTCACAGCATTGAGCTTTGCTTTTGGGTTGGCTGCGGTGCTTGCTTTAGGGGTTTGCGTTTATTCAGGTTGGAATTGCTGCTGATGCTTCCATTAACTTGTTAAATGGAAGAATAGTTTGTGAAATAGCTTAGGCAGTGTTTGTGTCTTGCAGCTGCAGTTGTAACCCTGCCCAATGTCAAAGTAATTTGAGGACACCTCCAGGGTGCTGCAGCATGGAAGACAAGTGGCTTCAGAGATGGCTGTCAGGGCTTAAGGGGGAGAAAAATATTCCCAGTTATTTTTCTATTAAATTTAGCACTTCTTGGATCATCTCTTATTGGCACTTGCACTCTGCTGACCCTGAAGAAGTGACTGGCTCAGTGAGAGACACACACAAATCAAAAGCCACAGTGTGGATGCATCTGATTACCTTTACTATGGAAGTCATTCACCTTTCTAAACAACTCATGACTCAGTAGGATAAAGAACTACCTCATTGTTTGAGGAGCAGTTTAATGGTTTTAATCTATAGTTCAAATTAGGCCATTTCTGTTGGACTGTAAGAAAGTTCTGAATGCTAGCTGCACCCTGTATCTGTTACATATCCACACTTACTCATGCACATCCAAGTTTAACAACAAGCTAACCCCCCAAAACCCCTTGAATGTAATCTCTCTGGTAGTGACAGAACTCAAGGCTGCAAGACAGTTAAGTGGTGTGATATTGTCAAGGCTTGGGTTTTGTACTATTTATCTACTCCTGACACTTTATTTTGGGTTGCATCATTTCTGTGCCCCCCTGTTGAAGAGCCTGTAAGGTTCTAATCTAAGAATTAAGAATGTCAAAGTCTTAGAATACTTGACCAAGCTTTCAGTTTAACAAATTACCTCGCTGTGTTGGATAATAGAGTGGATTAAGTCTCCTTAACAGCTCTCTAGGAATTACTTGTCCTCACCTGCCGTAGAGGTACAATTGACTGCTAAAATTAGATTAAATCCTGTAGCAGCTGTTGAGATTCAGCAGAATTATTAATTAGTTAGCATTTCCTCTGTTAATTTCCTTGTTTGATGTTATTTATTTCATTTGGTTTAAACAATGCTAATGTTGTTTTATGTTCGTCATGATGAAAAAGTTAGGCGCAAGATTCTTTCCCAGTTCTTGGTTATGAACTTGCCCCTATACCCCATATATTGTGTGGATCCAGGGCTTTGATAAATGTGAAGTTTTATCCTTCAGTTTTAATTCTAATGAAAAATTTGTCACCTCCTGTACTTGTAAGCTTCCATTACACAGAGTACACTAGTCTCAAAATTATGCTTTTTGAAAATAAAAGTCTAAACTAGGCAGATATTAAATGGGAAGATTTTTTGGTGAAATTAGTAAATGTGTTCAAGATGAAACATGAGAACTGATGAAGTCCTGGAAGTCTGAGAGTTCGTTTGCAGTCAACCACTTTGCTAATTGCTGAATGAACTCTCTGCATGGTTGGCATTTAATGATTTGAGAATGAATCACAATAAACTTTGTCTTTCAGGTTCATCAATACATGTCAGTCATTAAAGAATGTAGGAGATGCTTTTTTCATCTCTCTTGAGCCAAAATACCTTATTTTCACATAATGTGTCCATATTTGCCATATCCTGGGTTTATAAAAACTTGTGTTTCTGCCAGGGTTATTGTGATGATTGTACTAAATAGCTCCTCTTACTAGTTTGCAGGCTGAAGTCATCGGTCAGCTTTCTCACTCGACCGGATCGACCAAATATTGCTTATCAGAAACTAAAAGGAAGAAATCCAGGGGTTATTTTCCTTCCAGGCTTCAATTCAAATATGAATGGTCAGAAAGCAACTGCCCTTGAAGATTTCTGCAAATCATTAGGTCATGCCTTCATCAGGTACATAGAGGAGTATTGTTCTTGAGAAAATGAAACTAGTCTCATGAGTTGTGGGAAGGCTTTTAGCATAAATACATAAACTTTGGCATTTGGATTGGGATGCTCCCTGTGCTGAGGGAGCTCATATACAAGACAAGAATTTTTTCTTCTGTTTCCCAATGTAGGATTTCTGTCAGTAGAGAGACTGAGGTAAATCAGGAGACTATATTCTGAAAGTAACTCAGAAAATCAGAGGATTTTATGTAGTATAACCAGCGCTACCTGTTACAATCAGGCTGTAGGCCCAAAAATTTAAAATTAAGGAGCTGGAATTCTGTTTTTTTAAGTTACCACTATAAGCACTGTCCTTTTGTGCCAAGTCCAAATAAGTTACCCTGTGGCTTCTGTGGCTTTAGAAGGACATGCCCCTGCTTGATGATGCTGTCCTTTGATAGATGAGGTTGAATGCTGTCTGTCTCAATGTGTCATAAGTCTTCGTGTTTGGGTTCAGTTGTTTGAAAGAGTTTGTACATTTTTAAAGTACCTTTAAAATTCAAGTGTCTGAGGGGTTTTTTTTTGTCTGTAAGGGAAATTTTTTTTTGCCTATTCTTGTAAATTATGATTTTCTATCAAATGATAGAGAATGCTGCATTGCATAACTTAGTTGTGTTTGTTGTATTTACACTGGCTTTGTGTGATTTCTGGTCCTAGTGATAAACAGGACCAAGTAAGAAAATACTCACAGTGGTATCTTGTTCCCTGCTGATTTGAGTATACAGTAGTATTTATTTAGTATCTGTGTTGCTGTAGACAGTACTATGACTTTCGTGTTGATGGTTATTTTTTCAGATTTGACTATACAGGATGTGGAAGTTCAGATGGTAAATTTGAAGACTGTACAATTGGGAAGTGGAGAAAAGATGTTCTGTCTATACTGGATGAACTTACAGATGGACCACAGGTTATATTTTATTTTTAAATATAGAATGCTGGTTTTCCCTCAGGGTAGAACCTTCATCAAAAATATGCCATAATAGCTCTGGTCAGCAGTAGCTTTTGCGGAACAGCTGACCCCTGCTCACTTCCAAGCTGGATCATTTGAGTGGTCACATTCATAGGAGCTCTTTTGCAGGCAGGTAGATCACAAAATCATGGAAGCATGTGTTGGCAGGACCTCCTGGAGGGTGTTTATTAGAATCTCCTGCTCAGAGTGAGTCTGTTGTCCCAGAGAGTCTGAGAAAGCCTCATGGTGGAGGTGCCACCTGAGGGGGACAAGGGATTGTTTCTGTGCAGTGCAGGCCTGTTAATGAAAAAGTATGTCACTGTCCCATGCTGATGCATTAATTAAAGGATTTGCAGGAAGATTACAAGACACTCCATATGATCAAATAGCTTTAAAAAACAGGCAAGAGAACCAGCATTTGATTTCTTCAGTTACTTTAGAAATTGCTGTGAGAAACTTGGAATCTCCTACAACCTAGAAATACCTAATATTGTGTTTAAAACAGTTTTGTATTATGAATTGCTTTTGTTTACTTCTTTCACTGCACTGAGTCTTTACGATGTGCATTTATCTTGAGAAGGAAACATAAAAGTATGCATATGATACTGAATTGTTTCAACTCTCATTTTGTTTACAGTGTTTCAGTCTCAGCAATAACCAGCCATGCCAAACAGAATAATAAATACCAGATCTTGTGGTGCTTACTCAGGCAAAATTTCCATTGGAGGTGACAGCAGTTCTGCCTGGGTAAGGACAGCAGGATTATGCCCAAGGTTTATATATTTAAACCAAGTGAAAACAAGATATTTTGTGCAAGAAGAAAAAAATCTATTAGCCATTTCCTGTAAAACACTATATTTTCTTCTGTTTTTAAAATTTTGTTTTCCAGATTCTGGTGGGCTCCAGCATGGGTGGATGGCTGATGCTTCATGCTGCAATAGCACGTCCAGATAAAGTAGCTGCTCTGGTTGGAGTTGCTGTAGCAGCAGATCACGTTGTAACAACTTTTAAGAGGCTTCCTATTGAGGTAAATGTTGATGGTTGACTTTTGTGCAGTCTAAAAGTCTTACCAAGAATTTAAGAAATGATGTTATTTAAACTGTACTTTTCCTGCAAATTTTAGGTTAAGTTTTCTGTGTTTGATTAATGTAAGCTTACAGTATGAGACTAGTGTGAGCACTAGCCAGAGTGTACTTATATTACTGTGGTTTAGAGGATGTGAAGTCAGATCCCTACTGTTTGCAGTTCATTAGATTTCAGTTTTGAATATCTTATATTTGCATTGGAATTGGATCCTTGTGCTTGGAAGGATGGAGAAGTAGCCACTAAAGTAGTTGAGGTTTCACTGGACGAGATGCGTATGACACAGATTGTTTGCATAGAAAGGAAATTCTTCAGATTAGTGTGTTTGTAAAGACTGTAAGATTTAGGTAGTGGGAACTGCTCTTTTGAGATTCTTCCTTGATGGTGATAATATCTAGTCTTCAGGAAAGTAAATGAGGTGTTACATGGCAATAAATAATGTGTGCCTTAGAATAATGAAAATATTTTCCCAATTTATTTGGGTTTTTGCTAAGGTACTTTGTAGTGTCAGTATTACTATTTAGGACTCAGAATCTGAAAATACGTAAGAATCTGGAAATGTAGTATTTAGAGACACCTACTATAGCAAAGACTGAAAAGACTGATCACTGGACAATGTCTTTTCCCAAGGATTTCCCCTTGTTTGAGGATCAGTGAACTGATTGAAGCCAAGGAGATTTACTGTTCATGGTGGCTATACATATTTTTCTTTTCTGATAGAGTCTGGCTAAGAAACGTAATTTCATTGGTGAATTTTAACTAGTTTAATTTGCAGGAGAGATTTGGAGAGGAGATTTTGTGACATGGTAGGGGATTTGTCCTCTCAGATGCTGTGAGGAGAACAGGAATACACCCATGATAATAAAAATCAACAAGGTGAAATTTTATGCTTGGGGGAGTCTTACTGCTTTTAGAGCAGAAATAAGATGAGGTGCTCTTAAGTACTCCTAACATGTGTTTTGTCCATTCGTTGCTCTCTTTTTATATAGGCACAAAAAGAAATAGAAGAAAAGGGTGAATGGAAGTATCAAACAAAGCATAATGAAGAAGGATATTACTCCTTGACCTATGACTTTATCAGAGAAGCAGAAAATCACTGCGTGCTGAATAGTCCTATTCCTGTGACATGTCCCATACGTCTTATTCACGGCATGAAGGATGGAGATGTCCCTTGGGAGATCTCTGTGCAAGTTGCTGACCGTGTTTTGAGCAAGGACGTGGATGTTATCCTTCGCAAAATCGGCCAGCATCGGATGAGTGACAAGGAGGATACAAAGCTCCTTGTGAATACTGTTGATGATCTAATTGACAAGCTGTCAACAGTAGCATAAGCTCAAGAGTAGCATTAGTGCATGAACTCTACACCTGACTCTTTTCCTTGAGTAACAGAAGCCTTGTTCTTACCCAGATGGTGGCAGGCTTGTGACTGTCACAGTAGGAACTGAGCTTTATCTGCTGTTTCCTTACCTCTGTTTCGTAAATACAGGAATTGTATTATTGCTGCATTTGCACACAGTCCAAAGTGGGAAGGAGTGTTCAGAACCTCTCCTTCACCATTTTACCCTTTTTTTTCACAAATTTCCTACAATTTTGTACTGACATGTTGATTACTTTTTGTTGCTATTGGCCTGTACAGTAAAACTTTATTTTCACGTCTTTGACACCTGTTACTGTCCTTCCGCTGTAACATCATTGTAACTTATGTCTAAACCATCTGTGCAAGGCAAACTACAACTTGAGTGTTTACTGAAGTTAGTTATTAGAATAGTTAGTACCGTGAAACACAATAAACAGATTTCAGGTAAATGGTTATTTTGTTCTGAAATGCTGTTAAAAAGTCGAAAGCACATCCTGATGGTGTGCTTGTGGTAATGCATAGGGAAGAATTGGACTTCGAAGAAAGCAGGGCCTCAAAACCTTAAGAGCTCTTTATCTGTGCTTGTCAGGAGGCTGTCTGTGATCTCCAGGCTACCATTTGTTGTTCATTTGTGGGCCTACTGTTAAGGAAACAATAAATAATCTTGGTGTAAACTGAAACTGGATCATTAAGATGACTTTAATAGTAACTTCTTTAAAGTAGGGACTACAGTGCCACAGAGCACCGTTGCCTCTTTCCCATGACTTGAGAGCTGTGGATTGCTGGGCAGAGTGTCTTCTTCAGCTGCATGAGTCCAACCCTGAGAAGCTGTAAATGGAACTTGATAGTTGAATAAGTCTTAAAATGTAAATCCATAGAATTTATTAGGAAATTGATTTAATTGCAAATATGACTGTTACCTGGGTTTTGTACAGAAATACAGTACCATTCGTATACTTGAGAGAGAGGCTGGAAATAGCTCTGGCTGGCCTTAATGTGTAACATCAGTCAAAAGCATATAATTCTTTCTGGGTTTATTATTTGAAGTAGTAAATGGCATCACTATTGTTACCTTAAAAGACTAGAGCTGCTGGGGGTAAGGTATTTCTAGAGAGTTTGTCATTTTCAGTTTTAGCTATGTCAGTAGAAATGTGCTGAACAGGGCTTTGCTGAGGCAATGGGTTTTAATTTAAAAAAACCACCACAAACAAATAACTAAAGTTAACAAAAAAACCACACAGCAACAACAAAACCAAAATTTTGGATGAGTTCCTGTGAACTACAGTTCTATTTAGGCTTGCAAAAACAAGCTGTGATGTAAAAAATCTGAATTTTGATATTAGAGTAAAAAAAGATGGCTCTTGTTTGGATGCATATTTTCTACTTCAAGTGTACCAATTCCCTAACATAGTCATAGAATGGTTTGGGTTGGAAGGGACCTTAAAGATCATCTGGTTCCAACCACCATCCTATGCACAGGATATATTCCAAGAGACCAGGTTGCTCAGAGCCCCATCCAACCTGGCCTTGAACACTTCCAGAGATAGGGCATCCACAATTCCTACAGGCAACTTGTTCTAGTGCCTCACAGTAAAGAATTTTTCCCTAATTATCTGATCTAAACCTAGTCTCCAAGTTTGAACCCCTTGTTCTGTCACAACATGCTCTTATAAATAGTCTCTATCCAGCTCAGGATGATCTAGATTGCGATAATTACTTGAGGAAATTAGAACATTTCATGAAATCTTGTTCCCAAATATTTCTGGCATAGACTGTTCTTCTCTTTGTATCACTATGCAATTCACTTTAGCTTTAAAACCTCTGAAATATGTTTCTAACTTTTGAGAAAGTTAATT
>NW_005054320.1:902939-915218 GCF_000277835.1 Geospiza fortis
TTGATATACTGTTAAGCAGTTGTCATCTTTGTATGTGTTTGTATGACTTGCATCTGATAATACCTAAAAAACAGATTTCATGGGTTTTAAAGATGCAGTCAAATCAAAACTATTTTAAAACTTCGTGCCCTAAGCCATGACACGTTTTTAAATCCAGTTTTGTCATGTCTTAGATTAGTTTGGCTTGTAATGGAAGAAGAGGCTGAAACAAGTGGACTGCAATAATTCCAAAGTAATTGATTTTAATTAATGCCAAGAGTTACCAGTTGTAATAGATGTGCTTTTTCTTCACATATATTAAAGTTACTTCAGTGACTGAAAAGTTTTGAGCTTTTTTTTTAATAGGGAGTTATACCTGTAAATACTTAATTTAATACTTCAGACAAGGTAAAGGCTTTGTGTGCCTGCACAAACTGTAGCTGTGTATTCATCTTGAAAGAGTTGCATTGTATTCATGCTTCATGTTAGCCTTTATTATATAATTGATATTTTACAGGTAAGGTGTCTGTTGCAATGCCTTAGAGCAAGATAGGTGAAAGCAAATGTGGAGCAGTTGTATAAAGAGTTTTCAGGAGGGCTTTTTTCCTTTTTTACTGTTGGTGTTTTGTGTTGTTGCCCTCTCCATTATTCTCATGTAATAACATGAGGTGGGAGAATTCAGTGTAACAGGGTTGTCATAATTGGTTGCTGAAACCATAGCATTACTGAAAAGTTCTGTTTTCCTTCTCTGCTGGCTAAATGGAGATCAGTGGTAGCATTTACAGTACAGGTTCACCCAAAGTTTGTTACATATAGTCTAAATGCAAAGGCAGAGATGGTACTTTCTTCATAAAGACAATATTCCAGGTAGTGTTTTGAAATTCAGGGAATGCTAGTGTCCTCTCTCTGCTCACTTTTTGTTTTTGTAAATCAGGTTTGCTTAAATATGAAGAGGTAGACCTTATGCAGACAGACCTTTTTCTCTGACTTTGGTGTAGTAATTCCATTGATATTTATCTTTGCAAACATAAGCATTTTCCCTGTGTTCATGCTGGAAATTACCATAGTTTTGACTATTGGTAACTTTGCACGTTCAGGTGCCTGAAAGAAGGGATAGTGATAACTAGGGAGATTTACATCCTACCTCTGAGCAGCTGTTCACCTACCAGGAAGTTTTGACAATCTCAAATAATGTGATATTCGCATATTACCATGTCATTCCAGATTGGTAGTGTTTAGTCTTCTGCGTTAATGCCTGGGGCATGGCTTTTTTCTTTCTTAGTAGATGCCTACATAGTAATTATTTTCAGTATTAGTCATGCTTAAAAACTAGTATTTTATTCTTCTGTAGAGATACTGTATTAAAATAGGATATTCCACACTTGGAAAGCTCTGCATGATGCAGATTTTTAAAATCCTTTGTAATTAATTATGTTCTGTTTTGGGATTTTTTTTTAACAGACTGCTGATTTGTTGACAAATGCAAAGCATTTTGTGAACATATAATGTACAATAAGCTTGACGCGCATGAAATACTCCATTTCTAAAGCTAACTCAACTTGTTTCCTAATAAACAAGTGCTCTTATTTTGCTTATATTGAGCTGTACTTCCACGGTTTTAGATACATGTATTTTTATCTTGTTAAGTATTCTACTTGTTTTGTCTCTCCTCTTGTTTGGTTTTGTATAACATACCATCTGATTTGAGTTTTTTGGTTTTGGGGGACTTTTTAATTTAATTGGTGTTAAGTGTTTCATGTCGTTTCAGTTTAGTCGTTTCAGTTTAGCTAAGCTGTTTTCTCTTGCATCAACACTAAATGTAAAAAAGGCAGTGTTCACAACAAAAGCCTGGCTGGATAGGCCTTAGAAGAACCACCTTCTGCTGTTTTATTTTTATGTTAATTTTGGTTATATGCTCTCTCGGACATGCTGTTACTCAATGGGGCAAAAAGATTTATTGTACCATACTTTTCATACCAAATTAAAATGTGCTTAGAGAGGAACATTCAACTGGTGACTTGTCTGCAGCTGCTCAACTATCTTCAGTGTTCCAGTCATGATGCAATACAGAGTTGTAACATTTTCTGAACTGGTGCTGTGGTCAGAATTTCTACATTAGGTTTGTGCTTGTAATTTCTTTCTCCTCTGGCAGGAAAAAACCCAAACAAGTGGGAGGGAAAATTGTGTCCTGGGGAATAATGAGATTTGAACTTGTTTTCTAAGCTACTCAGTTGTGCTGTTACAAAGAGACCTACCTTACCCTTTCACTTTTTTTGGTTTTCTTAAATGCTGAAAAGTTACATTGTACTAAAGACTTCTGGGGAAATAGAAGAGGGCTCTGTGTTTGACCTGTCTTTGAGATGAGCAGTCTCTGCTTTGTGTTCATGACCAAATTCATTAAGATGTGTATGAATGTAAAATTTCACCAATGCTTGGTGGAAATTCATCAGCTGTGTAAGGAATGCAGACAGAAATACCAAACGTCAGTGTACACTCTCACCCTTCTAAGTTTGTTCTCAAGCCCAGCAGGGACAAGAAAGGCAGAGGGAACTCAGCCATTACATTAAATAGCAGCCAGCTTGCTGAGCATGAGGTTTTAATGCCCCTGTCAAAGGCACTTTGCTTCTGGCAGGTATTTTCTAAGGGAAGATTTTACTGTTGGGAAAGAGAAATTAAGAGATTTCAGAAATGTACTGCTCATAGATTTACTGCATGTTGGTCAGTTTTTATAGCTCACATTTGCTCTGTGACCTCATCTCTCTTCGGTATATATTTACCTAGAACAGAAAAACGTTACAGCCTTGGTCATGTAATACATAAATCTAAACTTTTTTATGGGACTTACTGCAGTCTGGTTGTAGGCTTGACCTTGTATTTCTCTTTCAAGTCCTGCATATGTATGTTATGTGGTCCAGTGCTTCTTTTCCATTAAAGAGAAATGGGCATCCTTCTTATGATGCAGTAATTGCAGCTCGCAGGTGGACACATTTTCAACCTGCTACAATCTCTTGATTTATGTCTGGCAAGGAGCTTCAACTAGCTCTGCATTTATATTTGGAAGGAAAAGCAAATGACAATTCCTAAAACTTCCAGTCATTTGGTTCTGAAATTAAAATACATATTTGAAATCTTTCTAGGCTAGCACATGAAAGGTTGTGTTCTTTTTGGGCCTTCTGATCTGCACCATGCTGTCTACTTGCCTCCCACTTGGCAACATGAGAAGGTCACTGCTGCCTGCTGGGATGGAAGCAGGTGCTTATGTCAGTGGCAAAGGTCTGCTGAACAGTAGCATACTTAGAGGTTGGAGTGATGCAAGTGTGCAGCCCAGACTGTAGCCTGGGAAAAGCATTCCCTGAAGCCTTCCTAGGATCAGATCTCAACTGTACAAGAATCCTTGGGTTTGGGGCTTAATTGGTTATGGCTTGCTAGCAGAAAGTGTGCCAGAATGTGCTAGTCCTTGGGACAGTATCTCTTGAAAAAGTTCCTTAGAGCAAAGCTAAATCTTTAACCATAAGAAGCAGCATTTATGTAGGTAGATGATTTTATCTTTTAGGGGGTTTTTGTTTGTAAATTCTGCTGTTTTGACCTGTATTTCAGTGAAGATGCTACTTCCTTTCTGTTCTACTGTGAATGTACATTGCAATGTAAAATTTTCAAACCAAAGTAGTTCTCATGAGGTACTGTTTTAGTTGGGGAGAGATAAGCAATTGATATGAAACCTTCTGAGTTTCTTTCAAAGAAGAATCCAGCCCAAAACTTAAGAGGTCCTGAGAATTCAAATGCACAATTTACCTCCAAGGTCGTCTTGAGTACTGGGAATGCTGACAATTATATCCGCAGGAATTGGTTTCCAGTGCTAAGTGGTAACTGTTTCTGCTGGCGAGCTGCTTGGAAGGTGGTCAGTTGTAGCCACAGCTCTCTTCATAGAGAGCAGACAGCATGATTTTCCCAGGCATTTTCCTGGGGAAGGCTGTGAGATGATCAGAGAAAAGAATGAGAAACAGTTCTTATGTCCACTTGCTGCACCTATTGTTGTACATATGTGGAATGTGTTATGGAGATTTGTTTACCAAAGGGTGATTTCTTAATTGGACACTGGTGATGGTGTTTGTATTGGTTGACCAATTGGATCAGTCTGTATCAGACTGCCTGTAAGGGTGACAAGTTTCTTAATAAGAAGTATAGTATAATATAGTAGAATAAAGCAATTGATCAGCCTTCTGCAATCATGGAGTCAATGCTAATTATTACCCGTCTGGGGGCCTGCAACAACAGTCAGTGACTTACAAATTCCAGAAACACTTCTGTTCTTGGCAGCCTTAGGAACTGCCTTGTTCTGCAGGCTGGAGTATTGGTGCATTCTCTTTTGTCACACAAATAGGAATGTCCTTCTTTACTGAATTACTTTTCTTTTAAACTCAAATTTGAGGTATTCCAGGTATGCTCTTGCCTGGGGGGGTAACATCTTCAGAGCTGGCAAAGAAACCTTTTTATGGGTGGAAGGGAAGATACTTGCTTAAGTTAGCATGTTTTGTCTTTGAGGACATTTAGACTGTAGATTTTAAAGTAATGAGGAAGTTAGAATTTCTAAAATTAATGTTGTCCCCTGGTTCTGATAACTCTGCCACCTGTTTTTGCACAGTTAAAAGGAGGGCAATATTCCAATATTACCTTTTATCCCCTAGTCTGACTAGTTCGTTTGTGTAGCACATCTACAGCTATCTTATGACAAGGCAAGGTCATGCATAAAACCAAGGCTCTGCAGAGCACTTTCCTGCCTTGAAGCTCCCAGAAAAAGGCCCTGTACTTGAACTGAGCTTGTACTGGACTTGAGCATCCCCTCTGCAACTCTAGAAAACCTGACATCACACATGGACATTCATATAGGGAGGGTCTTTGAGAGCTCTTTGGAGGTTTCCTTTTGAAGGGAGGTTTGGAAAAGTTTAAAGTTTTGGAAAACTCTTTTTGTTTTGGTTGTTTTTATTTTTTTTTAACTTAATAGTGAGAGGTCCATTATTGTAGAGTGGCATACCAGGGAAATGGAGCCTGGTCTTCACAGTTATTCTTATTGCTGGACAGCTTTATGTGATGGGGATTCAACCCACCATACATTGTAAGATTGTGCTTGGGGTAGCTTAAATACCAGGCTCTTTCTAAGGAATGAATTGCCAAACAGTGAATCTGACAAAGGTTAATGATTGCTCTGTGGTAGGATAGGTTTTACGTTTTCTTATGTATTCTAGTTGTAACACATTGAAAGGTATTGAGTTACCCTGGATCTACATGTGGGTAGGGAGCTAGTTAATGTCAGTTGTTAGTTTTGGCAGCATTTATTTAAAGGCACACAAAATTTTTTTTTCAATTTATAGCATAATATTGTGATTATCTGGGAGCATAAGGGGGGAGTCATGGTGCTTACAGGCATGAAATGCTTCTTCAATTATTCAAGCTTCAGCCCTAGTTTTTAGTCATAAATTCTAGTGTTGTGTTAGCAAGAAAAATAAGAGGACAAAATCCATTAGAAGCAGTGGGTGAAGTGTTCTAATGGTAGTACCTTCGTGTTGTAAAGCTGCCTCTTTCTTCCACATCACCATCAGGCTTTAATCTGCCTGTGTCTGACATAAGGAACTTGAGCATCTTCAGTTGTCCTTTAACTTGTAGGCACATGTGCTTGCCATTTCTTAACTTCTGGTTTTGGTGAGATAAACTAATTTTCAGTCCTCCAGTTGCTGGAATCACTATTTAAATTTACTTTACTCTTCCACTCCTTTTTATGAAGAGTAATTGTCAGAACTTGATATGATATTCCCATTGCTGTTGGTGCACCTCCCATGTTTTATTCAGCCTAGCCCTTCAATCATAGTGTCTTACCCAACATCTTCATCGTCCTCTGCATTTTTTTACATCTGTTTTGTCATAGGACGGAGTGCTGCATTCTTAAAAGTACTTCTTCAGTGATGGCTGGACTTTGGCTGCAATAAGACACTTTTTGTCTGCTTTCACATAGACTGCTTTCAAAGAATTTTATCTTTTTTGCTTACTCACATGAGCTGGGATCTTCTTAGGAGCCCGGGGGGTGGGGGGGGGGTGGGGTATTGGCTTCTAATAACATTAACTAATTCAGGCCTGGGAACATATTCTTGTACAAACTGAATAAAATATACACCATCATTAATGATTTTTCAGTTACAGTCATATTACAGGATCTACTAGTTAGCCAGCTTTAATCTCTCTAATGTGTCATGTTGCTTCAGAATTGGTTTAGTTCCCTAATCAACATGTCATGGAGTAGCCAACTCTAATATATTACAGAGCATCTAGTAAATTGCATCAACATTATCACTTAAAAATAAAATCTATTGTTTTCCCAGGATTGATGGCACAGAAAGCAGGCTTATGATTTGTTTAAGTGGTGCTTTGGAAAATACTGGTGGGGAGCTGGCATTTTTCCAATCCTCTGCAGTTTCCAAGTTTTTCAAAGGCTTATTAAAAATTGATATTGATGGGCAAGCTTTTCAAGCTTTCGCAGCGTGGAATGGTCCCTCAAGAACAGATTGCACAGCCAACATCTGTGAAGGGAGAGACCTCTGCTCTGCAGCTTCAGAGAGTTAAATTACTCATCCCTGCCCTGAAGTTAGGAAACAGAGGCTGATGCAAAAGTAGGTGACTTTCACAAAATCTTGTTGCCAAGGAGCACTGAGCCCCCTGGTGTGACCAGATGACCAGAAACTGCCAGGCACCCTAGGTAGCTCCCTTCTAAACAGAAGAACACAAAAAGATCTGAAAGTGCAAAATAAATCTTATTGGTTGTGCCACTGGCCAAAGGGTGTGAAGCCCAGCCCTTAACAGCTGCTTGAAAGGAAAGTATGTCAAATTCATATACTACCTCTTCCTGTTACAGCTGCAGCCTGTTTCTTCTCTGATCTCCAGGCTGGGCCTTGGTTCCTACACAACTGCTGTGCCTTCAGCCCTATGCTCACTGAGACAGAAAGTGCTCAAGTGGTGGCCCTGTCACGTAGTATGCTCTGGGTTATGTAATCAAGTGCTTCATAGGGGTTTAGAACTACCAGTGCAGAAAAGAGAAAGCACTAAATGAAATGCCTGTGGAGGACAGCAATGAATTAGGTCATCTATTAAATTTTTCATCTCTTGAGTCTGTTCAAGCCCAGCAGCATCAGAAGCAGTATAAGTCTGAGAATTCAGAATCTTAAAATGAGAAAGTAATGGATGAAGAGGCCATTATGAAACAGATATACATGGAGCTGTATTGCTTTTCTCCCTTTTTTTTTCCTTTCTGCATACAGCAGCAGGACTTTTGTTTGCCAAACTGATTATATGTCCATCTTGGTTTTATCAACCTCCTTGCATATCAAGCTGAACATTAATCATTTGCTAAAAGGAAACTATCTCCTACTAGGGTGGATAATGCTGCATGAATGAAAGATATTTGACAGTCTTGCAGAGTTTGGAAAGAGGCAAAGTGATTTTATTTAATATAGGATTAAATCAGACCACAAGAAAAGTCTTGTTTTAACTCTTCTCTCCCCTTCTACATTGTATGAGTGATATAATCAAAATTTAAACGACTGTACATGGGCATAGCTGCCTTTCTATTGCTGGAGGTTAGCTGACTCATAGCAGCAGAAAGTAAAATCCTTGTGCTTTATAGTAGGTTTGCTACTTTTCAGTGATTTCCCCTTGGTTTCAGTGGTTTGAGTTGTTCTTCAGGACACCATTCCACTATTTGATAGCCCAATATATACTGATGAGAGTGTGATAATAATATTCTGCTACCTGCCTTCTCTTCCTTCACTTTTCATCCTATTGTCCCCTTGTTCAAACTCTTTATCAGCATTTGAACCGGGAAGATGAAAAATTATTTGTCACACTCTCAGCCTGTTATCAAGGTGCAGAACAGGGAGAAAAAAGGGTTTGTTTCTGGCTTATAACTAAAAATAAACTAGATGTGTGGTAATTTCTGTCACATGCGTTTAACAGAGTGCCTCTGTGTTTCTGCCTATCTGTTACTGGGATGCTTGATGCAATTTGGGTTGATGAAGGCTAGGTGGAGTAAATCTGAGCCAGTGGGGTGAGCAGTGCAAGGCTGAGGAAAGATGCAGGAAAACAGACCACAGATGGGCGAGATAAACAGGGTCCCTGGGCTGTGACTGAGGAGGCAGGTCTCTTTAATGGCTCTTAGCAACGCCCCTGCTCTGACGCTCCCTATATGTGAGGAAAATCAAATCAATATACTGTTCTTCAAACCACAATGCTGCAGCAGCAGCAGGGCATTGTGGCAGCCTTCATCTCTTAAATTCATCTTCGCTTTTCAGTGTGCTGATCTCTGGATATCCATCCTTACATCTCTGCTGAGGAAGACTCTGACTGCATCTTTAATTGGATTCCTTGAGCTCCCATGCACAACCTTCTTATTAGCAAGTATTAGGTAGGCAATTTTAAAGTGCTTTTGGATTTGCAGGCAGCTGTAATGTCGATCTGACAACCCTATTGTATTCTTTATAAACATAGTAGAAGCTTCTCTTTAAAACCTACTGTGTTTTAAATCTTGCTTTTTTTCTGTTTTTGTGGTTGGGTAGGGGGGACTGCTGTTTTCTCCTTCCTTTTAAAAAAGATGTGGCTAATTTGTGCTTTTGGAAAAGGACATTCCCTCATTGATCCCTCCCCTGTTCTGTGGAGCTATAACCCGGTGCACATACAGTTACTTTCAGTGTTGATGAATATCTGTTCAACTGTCTAACATTTAGGGCAGGCTGCTCACTCTTTTATCCTTTCATTTTCCTGTGCATACTTCAAAGGTGTGGACTGGGACTCTGCCCACTGAGTAAGTTCTCCCTTGTTTCTAGAGATGGCTAATAGAGGACCAAGCTATGGCTTAAGCCGAGAAGTTCAGGAAAAGATTGAACAGAAATACGACGCGGAATTAGAGTCTAGACTGGTGAACTGGATTATTGTACAGTGTGGAGAACAGATAGAGCACCCTCCTCCTGGAAGGCAACATTTTCAGACCTGGTTGATGGATGGAACAGTGAGTGTTTTGTCCAATTGCCCACTTTAATGTTTTTATCTGCACAGTTCTCCTGTGTTCTGTCTTCATTTAGATAAATTGATCAGAGCTCATGGTCAGTGCAGAAATATATGTCTTAGAATCTGATTTATTTCCTTTTGGCCAAGAGTCTTAATCTCAGAATATAAATTATCCTACTAGTGCACTGAGATCAGTACAATATTTATGATTCTTATGAGTCATGCATGTTTTATATATGAGTCATTCCTTCAGCTTTTTCTCTCATGCAGTTAAATGAGATCTTTTTTTTAAAACAAGATGTATATTTTTATCTTAAAGAAATAATCAGTGTTGACAAGGAAAGGCAAAGAGATATTGCAAATTTGAAGGACAGGATTGTGTCATAACTGTCTTCTTGGGAATAATTCTGTAGCTAAAACATTGTATTCCATTGGTTTATTGAACAACAGGCAGATGCTGCTGTTTGCAGCAGCTGTAAGACTATGCTAATCATTGAATCTCTGCCAAAGTGACTTTAACAACATTTCAATTGATATTGCTTATTTTTTGGCTTGGGCGTCAGGCTTCTTCTCTGTCAGTTGTTATATAACCTCTACCAGTGATTGCTTTGTTGTTTCTAGCAGATTAGGATTTATATGGTTATCCTTTTGCCTCAGTTAATGAAAGCTTTAATGCTTTTCTAATATACTTTGATTATTATCAATTCACTTTTTTGTTTTTAACTGAAGAAATTATGTCCCTAACAGAAACTGGCCAGGTCAAAAGCATTTTGCAACATCATTTCATGAGCACAAATTGCCTTCTAGTTTGGTGCCTGCTTTCTAATTTTGTTTCTGTCTTTATCTCTCAGCTGTTATGCAAGTTAATAAACAGTTTGCATCCAAAGGGAAATGAGCCTATTGCAAAGATCTCTGAATCAAAAATGGCTTTCAAGCAGATGGAACAAATATCTCAGTTCTTAAAAGCTGCTGAAATCTACGGAGTAAGAACAACAGATATTTTCCAGACAGTGGATTTATGGGAAGGTAAAAATAATAAACTGAAAGTCAGTTTACAGTCTTCATTTTACTTTGTTTTGATGTGCATTTTGTCTCGGCATATTCTCTAATGTAATTATCTTTTGTTTCTGTTTGCCTTACCTCATTACCATGTTCTTCCAGTGCTGCATTGTTTCCTCTGAGGGATTTATATTGCCCTGAGGGCATAACAGAACCCTTCCAAGCTCATGTGTTATCCAAAACCCCATCATTCTGATAGAAATTCACAGGCCTGATAAAACAACTGTTCTCTCTGCTAATTATTTTAAAGTAAATAGCTCCTAATAAGAACATCTGATTTTCTGATGACAAAATTTTGTTGCAGTCTTCAAATTATAAGCAAAGCTTAAATTTGAGCTAAGAAATGCATTCCCAGGAGTATATGTGCCTCTGTGAAGCTTATGAGGGTTCATTTATGACTTGTGAGAAACAAAACTCACTGCTTAATGCCATGTTAGCTGACCTTCTCTCTCTAAGGAGACTTTTAGGAGAGGTCACTATGGCAAGAGCAAAAAAAACTCGGTGTACTCCTGTGGTTTTACAGTGAGGCAGGTGAAGTCTCCCTCCCAGGCTCGAAATGGAAACTGCTTGTTCTAGTTGCTGAAGAGCTGAGTCATTTGTGCATTAATGGGGCTGGTTTTGCTCACTTCTATGGTGGTACATCCCAACCTGGTGCTCAAACCAAACACACTGTATATCCTGCATCTCCCTTGATAAGGTGATGCAATGCTTTGGCTAAGTGCTCAGAGCAAAGACAGCTGCAGAGCAGTGAAAGGCAATTATGAAAGGATTAAAAATCTTCCATGAGAATCAAACAGTGGAAAGAGGAAAACAATCCACTGAGAAAGCTGGCCAGCATAGTTTGTGTAGGAGTACATATCAAGAGAAAAAAGTGGTGTGTGTTTTCACAGGCAGTTGGAATACATGTGGAAGAGATCATTCCTCTGAAGGACAGCTGGAGAAATGAAAGACTAGGGAGCTCTTCATGAATGGATTGGAGGGAAAGGACATACTGACAGATGATGTTACTGGGATCTGTAAATGTCTTAGAGTGCCAGATTTGCTTGACAAATCCGTACCCTTGGCACAAGGGCAGGATTGTTTCTTCCAATTTAGTCTTTAGTGTTTTATGCAATCTATCTTTACATGTCTTAAGTGAAGGGATTTTCGCTTCCCTGAAGTAGCACCTTCCCACCCCTCAGCCTAGCAGACTGTTGAGAGAGAAGCTCCATCTAACTTGTAAGGGATGATAATTGTTCATTTCAGATGTTGTTCTTTACAGTCTTTTGCAACTCATAATGGCTTCCCACCATGCATATGAAAATATGGTACATTGATCCTTATGAGGAAAAGGACTTGCTTTGAAGACATAATGCTCTAACTGCTAGTGGCTGTCTCCTAATTTCCTTTCACTCATCACCTTTTCTCAACAGACATAAGGTGAAAAAATAGTAACTTCTAGGGGACAGGAAGTCAAAACACAACTTGTAACCTAGGAGGAAGACATACAAAGCTTTTCTTCACTGTTATTTTAAGACTTCCCAAACCTAATCTGTAACTCCTTACTTTCCCACTCCCTTTTCATCCTCCCTGCTGCTCATTTCAGTGCCGGGATGACATAGTATGTCTGTCCAGTAGGGAGAGCTCTTTGTGTCTCACTGTAACTCTGACCTCTGGCATCTGTGCTGCTTCAGGGCTGAATTGTCTGGACAGGGATGCCTTAGCTGGGCAGAAAGGACAATCTCTATTTCACTGTTTCATAATTGCAGCACTCCTACACTTCACACCATAATCTCTTTAGAAAGAGAAATGTCAATGTATGTTTATAGGGAATGAAAAGTGTGTGACTCAGAAACAGCTTTCCCCTGGCACTAATTGTTTTCCATGAGCTTTTGCTTTGAAATGCTTAGCAATGATTAATGAAAATATTTTAGGATATGATTTGCTGTTGGCTGTTTCAAACTCACTCAGTCCATTTATTGCACTTTTCTTCATCTCTTTGGCTTCTTGATCCAGGGGAAGTATCACCTCTTTTTTGGCCCCTTCTTGCATAAATGTACTGTGCTGCGCAGCTTTCCCTGATCCACACCCAAGACATGTTTGCTGCCTTTTACAGATCCCTCCTTGATACACTTCCAGGCAGGCAAGAGGCAGGTGAATCACTGGGTATTTTTTCAACATTTACAAAAAAAGCATTTCAGGAGCACTTTGCAGAGC
>NW_005054320.1:915228-921352 GCF_000277835.1 Geospiza fortis
TCCATCTTTGTTAGAACTTTCTCCTTTCTGGACCTGGAGAGGAGGTCCTTCCAGATAGGTTTCGCCTAAAGAGAAAGGCTTGGAACAAGAAGTGAGCAGAGACCCCTTCCTCCTTGTTTTAAAAACAGTGCCAAATTCCTCTACAACGCTGTGCTATTCAAAGCACACTGCAGAGGACACTGAAATGCAGGAGTGTCATCAGTGTGGGTCCCTGAAGAGAGGCTGAAGCTGTGGGCTAGGTGGACAGCCCACATGGCTGTCAATAAACAAGTACTAGAGCTAAGGGAAGGCACTGACTACAATTTGCTGCAATACCAGGCTTTAGGGAAGGTGTATGATCCCTTCTGTCAGGTAACTGCACTGAAAATGTAAAATTTTTCCCTGCTTTTTTTTTTTTTTTTTTTTTTTTTTTTTTTTTTTTTTATGCTGATCATCAAGCCCTATGTATCCTTTGCTGGAGGAGGGCAAGTGACACAAGACCACTTGGATTGAGGTCTTCCCTCACCCACAGCACTCCTCATATGTAGCAAGGAGTCTCTGAAGAGCAGAGCTGTGGCTTTGTTTTGTCACATGTCATTCAGCTCCCATTTACCCAGTTTTCCCCCTGCAGCATCTCCCACTTGTCAAATGTGACAAATAAAGCAGAGCTGAGCACAGAGTGTGTGTGTGTGGGGTGGTGGTGGGTGCCAGATGGCTCTGCAAGGCTGATCATCATATTTCACTGCCTGTCTTTTGTTCCTTTTGCTTTTTTCCTTTGCTTGCCATCATTATTCAGCTGATTCACTTTTAAATCCTTCTCCACATCTCTTTTCATCCCAGGCAGTCACTGCTCTCCTGCTATACAGGAGGCATCCCAAGGACATTGTATGTGGCATCTGTTACAGCATATGGTACATCTGCTGCTGTGGGAGCTCTCAGGTTCCTGCCTCATGCTCCTCTGGGTGCACCTGCAGATGTGTGTGTGGGGAATGTCAGCTCTGTGGCTGCCCTCCCCAGCAAGGACCCTTCTGATGCAGTTTGCCTTAAATACAGTAAAATACATAAGTTCTGGAGGGCTGACAATTTATTTTATGAACAAATAGTCCCCTGCAGATAGGATTTTTAAAAACTTTAGTAGTCTGTATGACAGCCACAGTTGGAAGCTGATAGATGTTTTCAGCTTTAGTGTGCTGTCCTCACTTCAGCCACTGTGTTACAGAGCCCTGGACTGCATCTGCCTGTAATCAGGGTGATGCACTACAGAAACCCAGAGTGTGCACTGCTCCTTTCCTTCTACACTCCAACTCATCTACAGTGATGCCCATTAATATTGGTCCACTGGAGGTATTTCTGAATTCTGTTATCATCATGTCTCTGGTGTCTCCTTTTTTCTGAATTGCTTGTTTTCACATATGTAGAGCCAGAATCAGATCTGTTAACTAGATACATTACTTTAGGAAAGAGGAAGAACTGGAATGAAAGAGGCAAGGGGAGTAAAAGAAATGCTTATGGAAGGATTTCATAAGGAAGAGGCAAAAGGTAGATCAGATTTCCAATAACTTACTACCTCACACAAATTGGAAATACCTGCTGCAACTTATTTTCACTAGAAAGCATTCCAAAAAGTAGCATGTCTGGATTGGGTAATGAGTTATGTAACTTTTATTTGGCTAAAGCTGAGACAAGCCCTGACTTTCTGAACTGAGAAATGAAGTAAGATAGCATAGGGAGAACATGCAAAAATAGTGGACCAAATGGGAGAAATTAAAGGTATGAAACTGAATAGCATCATAGTAAGCAGGAAGGTTTAGGAAGGTGCTTTTATGGTTAATTTGGGAAGGACTGATAGAATTTATCTGCACAAGAGCTCCCAGAACTGCTGTGAGCTTTGTTAGCACAGGGATTAAACTGACTCTGAATAAACTGAAACACACCACACACTATTTAACACACTATTCTCCTTCAGCCACATTTTACTGACTATATTACCATTATTTGCATACCAAAATAATCTTTCCTTAGGAGAAAATTTTGTCAAAGTGATTCTACAGACTTAAAATGGTATGGAGGAAGGCATTAAAATAATTAAAGGCCTGGAAATCTAGAAATGCCTGAAAAACTAAGTTTTGCTTTAACTCCATCCCTTTGTTGACTTTAATAAGCTCTTGCATGTCAGTACTTTCATTTCAGCAATGGTAAAATAGCATTCATAATTCTATTAATGCACATCTTCAGGGACCTGGGAGAGTTAGTTAATACATCAGATAAAACTGGTTTTCAGTGTGCCAAGCTATTTGTTGAACAAAGATTTCCTACATTAATTTCACTGTCTGGCTTTCTAGGGAAGGACATGGCAGCAGTGCAGAGAACCTTAATGGCTTTGGGCAGTTTGGCGGTCACCAAGGATGATGGCTGCTACAAAGGAGATCCGTCCTGGTTCCACAGGTAAAGTCCGGAGCTCAGCTGCCCAGAGCTATCTTCCCTGGGAAGCTGGTAATATCATCTGCCTTTAGGCTTTAAGGAAATTTATTTGGAAAGGAAGGGAAGAATATTTCCCAAGTTTCCTTGTAATAGTGAGGTTTTTCTCTCTGGAGGCTAGAGACGGGAAGCAGGAAAAATTTGTCATCAGGTTTGCTCTCTCACATCAGATAGCAGACAGAAAGACTAAGGAAGACAAGGCTGTTGAGGATGTCTGTGAACCCTCAAGTAGCAACCCCTTCACTTAGCAAAGAGAAGGTGGCATGAAGTCTCTTTACTTTTTTCAGACAAAAATGATTTAATTTCCTAGGCTTCTTTATTCTTGGGGAGCACTGCTTATCTGTGAAGAAGTCTCTGTCTTGGCAAAGCTGTTTATTTGTTCTGAAGTTCCATTTATTTTGGCTAGGGAGGCTGTAAAGCAGGGACAGGAAGAAAAGGAAATCCTCCCACAGTTACTCTCCTGCCCCACAGGCATATTATTGACATAAGTTTCTGCCATCCAAGAGTATCTCTTACACAGAAATGTCGAAGGCAGGTTAGCAAAAAGAGTTCTGACTGCTTGTCTTCTCTTTGCTTGAATTTTCTGATGTCTAGGTGAGGCTCAGCAAAAATAAAGCAAGCTTCACTTTGTCTTAAACACTGAGCTGGTTAAACTCTGTTTAAATCTGAGATTTGAATTTCAGGTGAATAAATGCAAACTCCTATGCATTGTTTTTATAAAGTCAGGTTACATTAACTTAATACACTACACAAATAGATTTATATTTATGGAATATAATTAGGTTTAAAATTTATTTCAAATCTAGTTACATTCTTTAATATAAACCAGACATGAAATCACTATGACACAGACAGGCTTATTTGTTTTATGTAACTAAAACAAAGTCCCACATAGAAGAAATAATTTTCATCTGGACTCTTAACTGTGCATGGGAACAGCTTTTTATGCTATGGATGAAGATATGATCACCTCCCTTCTCTTCTAGCTGTCTGTCCAACCCATACTACTTGGATAGCCAGCCATATCCATTGCAGTCCCTGTGAAGTACCATGTTACAGTTGCTGCCTTAAGGAAAACCAGTGTTATGGCATGTTGCCAGTCAGGAGCTGTTTCCTGAGTAGCTTCCCTATCCCTTCAGGCAGACCAAACCCCCTCACTGCCACCCAGTGTTACTCATAATTCAGGGCTTTCAGGATGATTCTTAATCGCCTTAAGTTGAATTGAGAGACCAGTATCAAACAGAGTAAGAATATCCATGCAGGGATCTACAGTGATTAGGATAATGCCACACTTGAGGTAAGCCATTTGACTTTCTATTGCCAGTGTCTTACATTCCCAGTGCCATCAGACTGATGTCCCCGTCCTTGCATAGCAAGATTCATGGATCCATAGCTGTTTGTTATTCTGTGGCTTGGCAAACACAAGCACTTGTGTAAAGTTGGCACAAAAATTTGGCAGATCTGGTGGGCTCAGTTTTAGGAAACAGTGATGCCAGACAGGCCAAACAGAACTTGACATAGTGTGAGACGTGGCAGGTGAGTAGACTTGCCTTCGTCTCTTTTCTTAGTCTCAGTTAAGGCCATTTCCACTCATCTAAAACCAAATCTCATACATGTTATCTGTAAGACCATCATATACTAAATGTGGGGCTTGTGATGGTAAAAATAGCGCTATATGATCCAAACCATATATGTAATCAACTTTTATTAGCCTAACCAGGCTATCCTTTAGTCTCTCCTTTTATTTCTTCTTTGCAGTTCTCATTTTTTTCTCTGTTTAATTACTTTTTGACCTTCTGTGGAAGTACTCATCAACATAGCAAAAAAATTCAAGGAGGAAGGAGAAAAGAACAGTAGAATACTTTCCTGTTTTTTTAATTAAAATAGAGGCAGACACAGTGAACCTGAGATTCAATTAGGTAATAGGAGTTGTTCTAAAAACATCCTCTCGTGAAGATCCTGGCAGTAGTTTGCTGCCTGTGTAAGTATTCTGGAAAAAAAAATTAAGCAGCAGTGAGAGGGGCCTGCTTTCTGAGGCACCGCAGTTCTGTGTGCCTCCCCCAAAACAGTGAGTTTTCTGGCAAGAGCTGTGGGATCTGAGAGCCTGTGGTGGGCCTCTATGAGCCCTCTTATTAGTCTACAGTTCACCACTTGAGGACTTATTCTGGAAAATGACTGGTCAGCCCTGGTGTCCTGTGGATCTTTCTCCCCCCTTCCACTTTGCTGGGCTTTCACGTGGACTTGAGTTCATCTCCTGTAATTTCCTGAACACCCTGAGCCTAACAGAGGGTTTAAGTGCGTTTTTGGACTTGAGCCAGGGTTGTCAGCACAGTGCAGGATCTCACCCTCATAGAGAGGATCATGTTGATGGTTTTCAATCACAGCAGGTACCTAACCTAGTATTCTCACCTAGTGGAGGGATGGGGAAGAAAAGGGGAACTATAACTCGATGCCATACTGCTCCGTAACCTGTAACCTAATCACAGGACAAACAGACACAGCAGGGAAATAGATTCTACCCATGTGGAAGTAGAGTCTGGTAGTCCCTCAGTCTGGGACTCTGCTGATTTATATGCCTCATTTGATAACAACAGGCTGATCCTTCTCCATCCTAAATTGCTTGTTTTCCTCACCTAGTAGAAATGAAAGGTGAATCCAAGACAAACATTTTCTTGTGAGGCAGCGGAGTGCAAACTTTTCTCCTTCTGCTTAGCTGCCACTTTGGCCTTCAGTGCTATTTTCAGGGAGAAATAGGCTTTTTTATGCTCCAACAAAGGTTCATTGATCCAAAGGGCTTTTGAGACCAGGGATACTGAACAAAGTGGTCAGTATGTTTTGGCAGAAGATAAAGAACTGTCCTACAGTTAAGACACAGGTGCAAGGTGCAAAGCCTATTGCTTAGGAGGTGAGAGATCTGGAAATGGCAACAAGGCAAACATTCTGTCCTGCCAACAACCAATGTCCCCTCTGCAAAAATGATTAAGTCCCTTCTCTGACCCACTGCTGTTCTGGGTACACTCAGCTTTTATTTCATCCACTGAGTTAAATTACACCAGTTTTTACTGTTGCTCTATATGGATATCAACTTGTAGTACACCACAGGTAAGTGTCTTACGGATCGGATCCCATGGACTGCAGCTGTTAAGAGCTATTGTGCTGAACACAAATTAACCCTATTTTGTGCTTTATATACAACACTGTATAAATAGTTTACCTGTCACAGCTTCTGGGGAAGTCTCTTGGAGTTCTGCAATAACAGGGACAGTAAAAGTCTAAAGTATTGTAGGTTTGAGTAGAGCATTACTTCTGCAGGAAAGCAATTAGCCCAGCCAGTACTGTCCAGCACGTGGGATGGGGCAAATGACTTAATGCATTACAAGGGATATGAGCCAGTCCCAGATTGATTTTCATGATCACAATCTCTGTGTGATTTCATGATCACTACACAGAATGATATGCATGTATGTTGCTTTTTTTGTGTGTATCTGGACAGGAAAGCACAGCAGAATCGACGAGGATTTTCAGAAGAGCAGCTTCGGCAGGGACAGAATGTAATAGGCCTTCAGATGGGGAGCAACAAAGGAGCATCACAGTCGGGTATGACAGGCTATGGGATGCCAAGGCAGATTATCTAAAAGCATCTCTCTCTGTGGAGAAAACACTCTTT
>NW_005054320.1:921461-943542 GCF_000277835.1 Geospiza fortis
CTCTTTCTGCGGCATGGTCTGTTAAGGAAAAAAAAAATAGAAAGAAAAAAAATGCTTATTAGTTCCTTTTGCCTGGTTTTTAAAAGTTAGTGCTCTCTAATGTTTGGGGCATTTTTGGTTTGGTTTGTTTTCTTTGCAGCTGCAAGAGCTCACCTAGGAACTTGGGTTTTTGTGGTAGTGTGTGTCAGTTCACAGCACGTGTGCACTGCTGCCTCCTACTTTTCACTTCTGAACTATGCAAAGACAATTATTCTGTATTAATTTATTTGCAAAGTGTTATCTTCCATATTTGTCTCACACTGCACTTGTATTTCAACCAATAACCTCATTCTTCAATTAGTGATGATATTGTTTGACTGAAGAATAAAGACAAAATAAAGATACCTCAAAGACTCATTATTTAAAGGAGGTAAAAGCTGAAACCAACAACCACATGGTACAGTGCAGATGAGTTAAATATTTTCCATGGTCAATCTCTCTTATCTCTAACCCAGAGCGCTCTCTGAGTGACTGCCTGCTATAGTGTTTACAGTCTGTGTTACATGTTCAATTTAGTGTTTGTCTAAAGGCACACCCAAAGTATTTTCCTGAAAAGAAGAAAAGATTTATTATCCACTGAGTCTGATTCATGTAGTCCCAGCCAATTTAGCTCAGATTTTTCTTGACCTAGTATGCTGGGTCATCTGCAGCCCATATACTTGTGGAGCAAGCTAAAATCAGTTTTATAGGGAAAGCAAAAGCTGTGTGTGAAAACAAAGCAAAGCAAGGATTAATTCACTATTTCCCATTGGCAGGTAGACATTTATTTGCTTCCTGGAAAGCATGGCCTCAGCATGCATGATGGTTACTTGTCACCACAGTTATTCTCTTCTTCCTCTTCCCTGAGCTTTTGCTGCTGACCATGACACAATACATATGGGATATCCTTTGGGCAGGTGGGGTCAGCTGTTCCAGCTGTGCATCTCCCAGCTTCTTGCCCACTTACTTGTGGGGACAGAATGAGAAAGAGAAAAGACCTTGGCACTGTGCAGGCAGTTTAGCAGTAGCCACTACTGGTGAGTTATCAACATCTTTAGTCCCCAGTCCAAAGCACAGCACCCCGCCAAACTCGGTACAACCACCAGCAGGTGAGTCTCCAAACTCAGGGGATTCTCCACTGTGAATGAACAGTCTGTCAGAGAGAGGTGACAACAGGCTTCATCTTGTGATAGTTGCTACTATACCAAGCAAAGCACAAAACAAGTTGTGTTTTAAATGCAAAGCAAGAAATAGAACAAAAGTACCAGAATGCTTCTGATATGAAAAATACCCACAGTTCAAATTCAAATAATCTGTTACGCTCAATGAAGGGCTGTAAATGTGGCTAGTGGTTCATTTGGAGACAGTTTGCTGGAGTGTCAATAGAAGAAGTGGCTGACACAGTCACCTGGCCACCAAAGGCTACCAGAGCATTCTCTGAGTACGTGACTTGCCAGTCAGCACAACTGCCTTGGGGCTGTGCCCCACACAAACGTGAGGGGTGCACACTATTTTCTATGCAGGTTTCCTTGCTATTGACTGTCTCTGGGCTTTCACCCACAAAGCCCATTCACCTCTTCCCCACAAGCAAGAGGGAAGGGAAACATGATGATTGAACCCTGTGGGTTCTTTGGTTTTTTTCTTTTTAATTCATGAAAGTCTTCCAAGAAGGCCTGAAAACATAATATGTAGGCAGGTAACAAATGAAGATTAATCTGTTCTGACAGGTCTCTAAGTGCCTACATATATAGATGGGGTGATTTCTGTCTGGCTTTGAACCCAGTGACACACGGTAACAGCTAGGTGTTTACTAAGTAGCCCTAGGGCCAGCCAGACACAAGTTCATGTGGCTTCAAAAATTTCTACCACCGAGTAAACTGAAAAGATGGTTCCTTCAGCCCATGGGAAGCTCTATCTTCCCTGTCAGGAGAAGAGAATAACATCTCCCTGCTTCAGCCAAGCACTGCATAGAAAGTGATATGAAGGTCATGCTATATCGTTGGGGCTGAGTGGATCTGCAGTAGCTGGCACTGAAAAGGTCCTGTCCCCACTTGTACCTCCTCTTACAGGGCATCTTGGCTCCTCCACTGTCCTACTGTCACACTGGTTTGTGTTTACTACCTGTTCAGGGCTATTCTTCTGTTACTTAGGGGAATGAACTCAGCAGAGGAGCAGATGACAGCTCCAGAGGGTGCATCTCAGACAGAGGAGCTCACATTTCAGCCGTGGTAGGGCAGTAGTTCAGTGCAAAGTATAGTACATAACTTCCCCCTAGATATGACATTAGTTGTAGCATGAAGAGACCAGCAGGTTTTCTTACTAAAAGCAAATAAGCTGATTAAAGAAATCTGGGCTGATGGCAAGACAAATGCCTGCCACCAGAAATTTCACCTTGGTGAATGTGAACAGCAGCCACCATCCCCTAATAGAAACTACAAAGTCATAGCCACAGTGAGCGAAATGGCTGGATAGGAGGAGCTGGAAGAACTGCCTTCAGACAGGTAACAGGTCTGAGAGGTCCTAACCTGATCCTCTGCCCCACACCACCCTCACAGGGGACACAGCCTCCAGGATTGATCCCAAATTTGGTGACCTTGGCCTCCCCTCTCTGGCTGCAGAATTTTCATTCTATTTTCCATTCATATGTCCTCTCAGAAAACACCATTTTCAAGAGCTACGTGACAATTAAATTCCCAGGATATATTACTTTCCCTATTTCTGATGCTAACAGCCTCATTGAAGTTATAGAAAACATTGTGTGCTTGCATATTAAAAAAAAAAAAAAAAAAAAAGAAGTAGCCAACTTTATTAGGGAAAAACAGCTAAGTGCTCCGGGAAAGAAAATCTATACCATGTAGCTCCAGACACAGGACCTGGTTGGTGTGGGAACAATGGCCAAAAATACTGATTCCCCAGAATCTTATTTTTTGCAACCAATCCCCAAGATCATAACTAACATAACATAACATAACATAACATAACATAACATAACATAACATAACATATTCTTTCATTACCTTAATCCATCACACTAATCTAGCTGTTAGTACCTGGCAGTCTATGCTGCAAAGTATACTTTATTCTGGGAGTTAGCTTTATCCTTTTGTATTCCCGTATGGCAGATATAGAAATAATAATGGTACTGTTAATTAAATGCTAATATGCTCTGGCCTACTAATGTTCTTCTATTAAAATATCCATACTATTAAGTTTACAAACATGCTAAGCTAAGAAGTAAATTAATACAGTTAAAAACATGTTAGTTGCCACCAAGTTAACAGAAAACATCATCACTTCTCTTATATTAGCAATAAGCCGTTGTAAATTTGGTTCTACTGCATCAAAAGCACCTATGCAGGTCTCCCAGGAGGCTAATTAATTTATGTGACAACCTTGTGTATTGTTACTAGTTAAAAGCCTTGACATACATTAGAATAAAGACATATAGGAGCTTTGAACACTGAGGGGTAGAGTGTGTGTTTGGGAGGAGTGTTTTTGTGTTTCCTCTCCTAGCTCTCTAATGCTTAGGGGGAGTTTCCCCTGCAGATGATGAACAGCATCTCACTGAAGGCTTTGGACTCAGTTTGACAGCAAGGACAAACTAAAACAAGATTCCCCACACACTGCCTATAATCCCGTTTGAAGCCTGGTTGTAACTTGATGAGCTATCCCAGGAATAGAATAGAATAGAATAGAATAGAATAGAATAGAATAGAATAGAATAGAATAGAATAGAATAGAATAGAATAGAATAGAATAGAATAGAATAGAATAGAATAGAATAGAATAGAATAGAATAGAATAGAATAGAATAGAATAGAATAGAATAGAATAGAATAGAATAGAATAGAATAGAATAGAATAGAATAGAATAGAATAGAATAGAATAGAATAGAATAGAATAGAATAGAATAGAATAGAATAGAATAGAATAGAATATTTTTGTGATTAAAAATAAAAAACATTGTAATATCATGCCCTTCAACAGCTAGAGAAAGCCCCATCAGAGCAGGCTGGACCAGAAACACCTTAAATATTGTCACCCTTGAGCTTCAGTTTGCCATACTTCTAGACAAGTTAATGACATTTATCTGTCTTTATAGAGGTTTTGAGACCATGACCTCATTATGGACAATTCCTAAATAACTTCTTTTTAACATTACGTTGGCATCTAATGGCCCTCTAAAAGGATGCTCAACAGTTTTGTGGGGGAGGAAGAGCTGCATATATGAGTATGGGATCCAAGTTTATCTCCATGTATAAGAAGAGCAGAAAGAAAATACGGTGAACAGAAAGTCAGTATTAAGTTCAACCAGTTCAATTAAGCTGGAGTTTGAGGGCTGTTCAGGCTAACATAACAAGATCTGTTTAAAATAAAAACTAATGAGGGTGAGCAGCATGAAGAGGCTTTGCTCTCCAGTAAATCAGCCCACAGCATCACTTTCTAAGATGCCTGTACTAAACAGCATCTCCCATACTCAGCAGGGATGAGAGTAGAAGGAAGGTGCTCCTTGCAGCAATAGGCAGCAGCAGCCCTGTCCCTTTCACCTGGGACCTGTCTGTGTGTGCTGTTCACAGGCCACAATGCATTCAGACCAAGCTTTCTTGTTTTACTGACTTCTTAGGTCTAAACAGAGTCCCCAAGGAGCAAGGATAAGAATTCAGGACATAAAAGTTTCATTTCTATGTCTGTAATTGATTGCATTTGGCTCTGGCTGCATTGTTGGGATTGGCTACCTCCATTCCTCTAATGGGAAATACTAACACTAGTGGTGGTTTGAACAGCTCAGATATTAATAGCATCCCTGTTATAGTAATGTCTCCTAACTAGAAATAAGCTTTAAATATGTTGAGATGAGAAGTGAGCACCTTTAGAGGAAAGAAATTCAGTCATTTACTCTAAGCCTATGATTCTATGATTGCCACGGTAGGTCCTGAGCAAGAGAGCGAGGAGTTACCAAGGCTGCAGATAAGCCTGTGTACACAGATCTTCCTACAGCTATCTTCCTACAGCTTCCATAAACTTTAAGAGAAACATAAAAGCTGTTCGTTTTCATGCATGCTACCAAAGGAAACAATATGCAACACCATAAATTTAAGGCTGTCACCAAACAGACAGAGTAACAGACAATTTTGTCAACATGAGTTTTGTGCACAGTATGCTCATGACAGGAAACTATTTTCCTTTTCTACGGGGCTTGCCATCCTGCAAAAAGGGCAGGCAAGAAGACAGCACAAGCCACTAGTAGGAAAACATTCAGAAGCAGCCACTACTCCATACCGTAAAAAATCAATGTATCTATTTTAACTTTGCTGAGCTTGCTCTGCCCACATGAATCTCCAAAATAAAACCACCACAGTTCTACAACTAAGGCTGAGCAGTACAAAACAATGAGATAAAATGGCAGAGGGGGACAAAAATAATATTAACTGTTACCACAGAGGGAAAATCACTGCCTTGGATTGAAGGAAATTCTTCTACTTTCACCTGCATTGTTTGCTCTACCACACAGTGTGTGTTGCTGCGACATTCAAGTGAAGTTATAATGCCATTCCTCAGATGCAGAAATAGATTTGTCTGTGATAATATTGGATTTATAGGGGATATTAGAAAGGTGACCTTTCTCACTAATGAAATTTCTGTTAAAGGACTCACTTAGGTCAAAATGTTACTCTGTTATTGGGCAGCAGTAAATCTTATGCTCCAGTGAGCCAGTGCTCTGCAGACCATCTGGCAGCTTCAATGTTTATGTCTAGGTTCAGAAGAAGTGATGTCCAGAAACTCAGGAGAGTGTTCTACTTTCCTGAGATCTGCAGGGACCAGTTTCCTGGTGAGGGGACCAGCAGTGCTAGAGGGAAGGAGCAGGCAGCCTCAGGCTTTTGGGGGCTGGCAGCAGGCTTTTGGCAGGCTGTCTGAGACGGGCTGGTGACTGCTGTTGCCTAAAATCAAAGACAAAAATTTCCAAACAATATTAAAAGTTCTTATATTAAAAACAGATCTTTAATGAAAGCTTTCAGATGCACAAATACGGCTCTGCACACAATCACAATTGATTTACTACAAATTTTATAAGGTTAATTAATTAGTATATCTAGCAGATACATCCAGTAAGAGACCAGTTGCCCCAGTAACCCACCCTTGGGGTCTGCACCTTGGAGCTGTTCCAGGGACGTCTTTGCCCTTTTTCTTGTTACGTCTTCTAAGTTCTAATGCAAAACAATGTCCTTGTTAGAATTCCTCTTATTGAAAATAAGACAAAACAGAATTTTAGGAATGAGTTAGACAGGGTTAGCTTATTTTTCTAAAATGTGAGAGAAAGGGCAGGAAAAGTACTAGAAGCTGTATAACTATGTATTAACGGTCTACAAAACTACAAGTATGTGAAAAATATATGAAAAGCAAAAATCTTCAGGCATCACTGCTGGGTACTTTCAAACTGAATTTTAAGAAAGGGCATGCCTTGTTATCCTGTCAGCAAAGATGTGAGGTGGATTAAAGCTTTTTTGTTTGCACAAGAATCAACTAAATCCTCTGTTTCTCTAATTTCTTGTCAAGATACAGAAAGGCCAGCAAAATGAACAGGGTTTGTTTCTAGGAGCAGGTTTTGCATTAGTGTCATTATGAGTCAACACTTCATTCTAAGTGTCTTTGTATTACCTCCCACACATAATGTAAATGTAAGGGTAACTCTGCTGCTTCCAGGTCTTTCCAGCATTCAGCCCAAGCATTGTTTTACCAGATCCTCAAATGTGCTGGCGGAGTGCTTGCACCCATGGGTATGCCCAAACATGCCCAGGGCTGCTGAGCACTGGACGTGTTCTTTGTTGGTGTCATTCTTGGTTAAAGGGGGCAAATCCCCTTCCTTATCTTCAGGAAAAGTCACATAAATTTAGGTCTGGCAATATTAGTTTTCCAGGAGAATAGCAAAACGTTTTGATTCAAGGAGGAAAAATCAGTAATTCAGGTTTGGAGGCGCAAGTGGGAAATCAAGGGTCTCTGTGCATGTGCCAGGAATGTTCATCATCTCCTGGCATTCTTAAAAAGACCTTTTCCCCAGATCTGCCATGACAGCTCTGACAGTGGTGTTAAATCAAAGCAGTATTTCTTAAATTCTCCTACCTCAGAAGTGTATTTTGGAACATGGATAATGGTCAGACTCAATTAAAATTTTCAATATTAGGGTATTTTCCAACCTGAATGATTGTATGATTCTGTGAAGATGAGCTACAGCTGAGTCCCCACGCAAATAATAGCTGAAGAAGGTTCTGCTGCTGAAAAGCAAGAGCTTGAGCTGTAGCCAGGTGAATTTGGTAGCTGGAGTGCATGAAAGACCTGCAGTGGAAGGTTCAGCCCTTCCTGAGCAGAGAGAAGGTGAGGTAAACAACACCCAGCCTCGTGTGTGTAAGCTGGAGTGAACTTTGTGGGGGATTTTGCTCTAGGGAACTCTAGAAGGGCTCAGCAGGGGCAGGCGCTGCTGGGACTGTAGAAAGCAGCTACTAATCCTCCCTGGCTGTTTGTTACCAAGTATGGTTTGTTGCCGGATGTCGATGGGGCTGTTGTTAAGCGGGGCAGTAGCACAGCTGAAGGTAAGCCCTGCAGGTGGCTGTGCCAGGGGTCAGTCCTGAGGGCCGAGCTGGCTCCCTTGCACCAGGCCAGCCTGCTCACAGTGCTGGCCTGCCACCGTGAAGGTCAGTGCAATGAGTTTTAGGGAACAGACCTGCAGTTTCTGAGTACTGGGAACTTTTTTTCTTGAGGCTCCTATGCATTCAGTTTCATTCTCTACCTTTTTTCTTGGAGATCTTCTCTTTAGGGCTTCTTACTGCAATTAAAAAGCATTTCTGCTGGGGTCCCAAATATCCACTGAAATAGTACTGGGTTTTGTAAGAAATTTACTTGGCTCTTGAGGTCCTGCTTAAAAGCATAAATCTTTTCATGTTGTGACATGTTTAATTATGTAAATCCTTCTTCCAGAAGCATTGCCATAATGTGAGGTGGATAATGAGGTACCAAATACAATGGCTGGAACAGAGAGATTTTGTTTGTTTGTTTGTTTTTGTGATGGTGGTGGTGGTGGGAAGGGTCATGCATTAATAAGTCATGCTTTTCCATAGCCTTTCAAGGAAGAATATGAAGAGAAGTATTATGTGAAAGTGATTGTTGTGGTATATTTCTGTGTTTTCTGGATGTGAGACACCTGTAGCCCATTGAAAGTAAGTAGAAAAAAGAGAGTGATGCTTTTACATCACCATTGTGATGTGGCTATTCTTTTTTTAATTACCTCTGTCTTTTTCTCTTTCTTTATACTTGGTGTAGGATGAGAATCAAAAACAAAATTACTGTTTACACCCTCTGCATTCTCTAAGATTAATCCATGAATGATTAAACAGTTTTTGTGCTGCTTGCTTTTTAACCGGGAGTTGTGAAATAAAGCAAGTCATAGTACTGTCATGTCACTGAAGCAGGCTTCATGAGTGTACCTCACTCTGACAGAGTATGTTCTCTATTTAAAATGCCTGTCTCTGAGTAATATGATGACTCCCTTAAGAACTACCTTCTGCAGTTGCTCTGTGAATTGCACTCCTACTGGAGTCAAGTACATCCAGGCAAATTGGATTATTAACTGGAGATAAAGGGGCCCAGGGAGCATTTAACTGCAGGAGCAGTGATATTCTTGCCCTTCAGTTCAGTGTAAATGCTGGCTCTTACAAAAGCAGGAGGGATAAAGGAAGGAGGTTTTAGCTCTGAACATTGTCTTCTTCCTTTAAGAGGCTCTGTACTAGCTCTAATGGGATGAATCATAAATCTTAATCTACATCTGGAATGAATCTTTAGTTTTAAACACAATGAATTTCAGAAATTGTTACATTCTTTATAGTGATTTTGAAATGAAAGGGGCATTTTAGCTTTGTGTTTAAGAGAACAACTGTAAAATGATAGTTTAATTGTATTATAGGTATAACAGATGTGATCAAGGCCAGCAGAGAACAGTTAGCATGCTTTAAACTTCAAAACCTTTCAGTGATATTTTTAGAGTATGAGAAGATGCGGGATGGAAGCAGCTGGATTTATTTGTTTGCTGGGTGTGTCATGGTGGTGAGATGTGAGCCCTTACAGAGTGCTGTGTGGTCAGCAAAGCTTGCAGGGAACTGAACTGCAGTGGTCATGGCTGGCCTAGATGGGGCTGAGGAATATAACACCTTCTAATGGGCAGAGCAAACAAGAGAGGGGTTTTTTGTTGCTGTTGGTTTTCTTCCTACTTCTGAGTACCTTGCTTAACTCTGAAAAGGGGAGCAGATGCAGTCTGATAACAAATAAACCTACCTGCTAACTTGCTGTTTTGTATATGTGGTAGGTCTTCAGGGAAAAAAAATACAAATTAGAAAGAAAAAATTGGAAGAATAAATGGCTTTAAAGCTGTCTTTCCTGTGAACAGACTTGAAATAACCAATGAAATACAGAAAAATATAACCCACAAAGCCCAGGAAAATATAGACAGAATAAAATTCTTCGGAACAAAAGACTACAGGGGAGGGTAACCAGCTATTCCTTTAGAAAAAAGGAGTATCTCCCTCATTTGGGAGAAGACGGAGATGAATGACCTCTACAAATAGAAACATAAACCACTCATATTTAATGTCACCAATACCACCCCTTCTGTCATCAAAGGTCACCAGGGACCTCGAATTTTAGTTGTTCCCTTGGTCAATGTTTGTATAGTCTCAGTTAATTTAAATCTAATTTAAATCTATATAAAGCAAGTGAAGGTGCAAGTCCCGTCACCTTGGCTGGGAACGAGGGAAGGCAGACATTAGTGGGAAGTTGTTCATAGCGGAGACTGGTAATGTACATTGCTTAAAGGGAACTGGCCTTTGCTTTTTTACTTGGCTGTCTTAAAATAAGACTGAATACACAGCAAAATGCACATGCTGTCTCCAGATCCTCTCCTCTGTGCAGGCAGAGCTGCTGTGCTGGGAAAAACTGTTCCTGTCTCCAGCAGGAGCTACTCAAAAACCAAAGAAATGAAAGACAGTGTTCAGACTAAAGTGTTTTTATTCCAATATAGATGAATGTGTATCCATCTAAAGGCAACTAGAACCTCAAAAATTTTTATTAAAAATTTGATTTTTAAGAACACTGTTTTACTCCTTGGAGTAACTCCAAAAATAATTGTGTAAATAATATCACTTATGAGCTGGGTGCTTCTAACTACACGTTGTCCTTTGGGATCAAGGATGTGGCTATTGCCATGTGCTCAGTGTTTTACAGAATGAATCATGTTTCCTCCCTTAGGATTCATTACAAAAGCAAAGCACTTCTCAGTGCTTCTCTTATTATTGTGTCTGGGAGTTCTTTATAATCATCATGAGGTGGGCTGCACTGAAAATGCAGGGTATTGTGAAGACCCATTGAAAAATGCAATATCTATAACTAATTTGAAATCATATACATACAGTTATGTGTCATGTCCTCACCTCCCCACGTCCACCCCCAAAGAGAAATTGGAGTTAAATATATTCTTTAAACTATTATGCGAAAGAAATTTGAGAAATTATGAGGCTGAGGCAAGCTCCAAGATTTGATGTCTTGAAAAGGATCCCAACCATGTGATGGGCTCAGTGTGTAATGAATACTGTGGAGGAGAAATATTGACAGTCCTGCATGTCACTTGCAAAACTAAGAGCGGAGACAACATGAGTGTGCACAAAATTCTGAGCTGTGTGAGGAGGGGTCCAGGCTGTCCTTATAGAAGTGTAGATGGTTTTGTCTTGTTTATATTGTTTTGTGGCCCTGGCAGTAAAAAAGGTGGCTCATCCAGCATCTCAGATGATCCTAAGTTAGCTCTCTGCTGCTTTTGACTCATCAAAACACCATAAGGAATCCATCTGGTCTGTTAAAATAAATCCACTACAAGTCTGGACAGGCAAAAGCTAAGTAGGTAGCCAACATGGAAGTGAATCTAGGGAGGTCCCTGTGTCTGAAGGCCAAGAGACACAGACATTTGGCACTATGGTGTTACATGCAGGAAGTGCAGTCTCTGCAGGTTCTGACATTACTGTACACAAAGGATTTACTGTACACAAAGTGTGGGGATCTTATCCCATGCTTTCCAGACGACGAAGGCTACTGAAATTTTGCTGCAGTAGGCTGGTGTGGGTTATGTGACCAGCTGCGCTTACCAGGCACTGTGCTTGTACATGTGTGATCAGCTTGTGTGCTGTGACATTCACCTGAGCCTTAAACAAATATCAGGTGGCTCGCCTGATTTGGCAAATTGCTGATAAGTCTGATTTTCCCCAATGATCTTGATTAGCTTCATTTTACCTTTCACAAGGTGATTGGCTCTAACATTGGGAGAGTTGAAGCTTCTTGAAAGAATATGGGATAGAACCTGCCAATGGGATAATGCAGTATTTAAATCCCAGGTAAAGCTTTTGTCCAAAAAGCTGGCTCAAGTGGGGTTGCTGTGAGATTTTGACTGATGGAGCTGGATAACATGGTGATGCTGAAGAAAGGCTCACAAGCTCTTTGTGTTGAAGTTGTATGGAGACACAGCAGCTGGAAATGGTATTTCTCTCTGCTGACCTTCCACATGGCAGACACAAAGCATAAAAACAAAACCAAATCCCTTCAGCTCTAGTTCAAACTACACTAAGATTTTAAAATTTTTAAAAGTGATTATACTGTAAAAGAAGCAGACAGGGCTGTAGCTCCCTCCTGTTTATAGTTCCTTAGTTCTTACAATTTCTTCACAGGACAGTGAATGTTTATGGACATTGCCATGTGGGCAGAACATGTCCACATCCAACCCTTGAAGTCCTGCTTCTCTAACCAACATACCAACAGCAATCCCTGTAATGCAGAACCTAGAAGCAGGCAAGGGGAAAAAAGCAGCTTGTGTAGATCACAGTAACAAGTTTTATATTTAGACTTTCACTTGTTTCCATGAGTCCAAATCCTCTTAACTTCTGTCTGTTATTTCCTGACACTCAGCCCAAGGGCTCAAGCAGGTATTCAGCTGGTGATCAAACTCTAACGAAGATTAGAATCCCTGCAGTTGAGATAAAGAAATTGCCTGCTAGTACCCAAAGATGTCAAGGTCAGAGAAGTGGTCAGTGACCTAGGTAGAACAGCAAGAGCATCTCTGGAAAAAAATAATAAAATTTCAACAGGGCAGTTTGATCAATTGGACCCAGTGCAAATCTCGGTCAATTATATTAATGGTTAACAGCCCTCATGAGCTGCTCATCTTGACAGGCTTGTCTGTGCTTCCATGTGGTTTTTATTCTGAAAACCAGATTTTCCTTGTAAATTATCTGGGAATAGCAGAACTATGTTATTCAAATACTAAAAATACTTTTGTGTAAACTTTTCTTTGTCAAATTATGTGGATTAACTTCCTGGTGCCCCTCCCTGTCAAGTACATTTTTCAGTTCTTGAATTAATCTCTTCAATCTCAGGGCTTCTGGGTACTTTTCTTATCAAAATCTTTAGTGGGTGAGGGATGACAACAACAGTGTCAGTCACTTCTAGGGATGAAATGTTGAGCTGCCCCATAACTCCTGAAGAAAGAAACTGAAACCCCAAACTCACCAGACTCAGTGAAATAGTTTGTTTAATAGTTGAAAGTGCAAATGATCTGTTTATTAGTAGATTAGTTTGAGTTACTTGCTTTGAAAAGAAAGAAAAAGTCTGTATTGCTCCTTAACAGTTTGAAGTTGTATATGCTTGCCATATTCTCCCTGCCTAGATCATAACATGGAAGGACTGATAGAGTAGAAATAAAAGTGTCACAGGTGGCATCAGTGCCCTCCTGAAGTCTTTTAGGTAAAAGTAATAAAGCAGAAAAAACTCTAGGGATTGGATTTTGGTTGGATTTGTTGGAATTTTCCCCCCCAGGCTTCTTTGGTCTATCCTCTTACTTAGAAAGTGCTCAGAATAATAAAAATAATCAAAACATGAAAGGAAATGGCATGGGTAGGTTTTTGAAAGAGAGAGGGAAGACAAGGAGTTAAACTTCCAGTGCTGGTCTTCTATCAGGGTATCCCAGATCTTCTCTGCCTAATTGCAAGGAAAATGCAACAGTGGAAAGGCAGAACCAGTAGATTACATTAGCATTTTGCAGAGGCATTTGTTTGTGGCAAACACTGAGGCTAGGCTGGCATGGGGCTTTGGGTTTCCTGGGGAGATAAGCATGAGTAAGATGTTTGTGGTTTGCTTGCACTAAACATTAGAGTCACATCAGCTGGCATCTGTTGTGTCAACAGATATGACTGCTAAGAAAGTGAGAGAAGGGATGTTTTCCTCTTTGCTTTCCATGTGCCACACAGGGTTTGGTGATAGAGAACAGGGTATCCATTAACTATAAAAATTTCTGGAGGTCTTAGCCTCATGGACCAGTGCTTTTGTACAGTGCCTACAAGCTGAAGCCATGACCTTATAAATCTTATCTCTGTTCACTTTTAACCAATTAAGGGCCAGGTCACCAACTGAAGTGTGATTTGCAGGGACAGGCACAGAGACTTTCACCAGTAAAAGTGCTTTGACTTGGCTTGTCAGACTCTGCTCAGGCCTGACTTATCCAAGCATACATCACTGAGCATTATGAAAGATGGGAATTTGCACATCAGGAAATCACCTGAAAAGCTACAAATGTGGCTTTTGCTTGACTGAAGAGCTGCCCTAACTTGGCCTCTGTAGAGGCTGTTACCATTGGTTTCAGTGCTACTTCAGCTGGGTCAATCTTGTTATTGCAGAAACTTTATTTTTTATAGTATTTATTTTATTTGAAACACAGCAGGTTTCATACCACTGTGATTGTCCTAATAAGTCATCTTTAATCCAGCAGTATTACTCCATGTATGCTGTGTCAGTATTGCTTGACTTTTTACTTGCCCTGCTGCACATAGCAATTTCACATAAGCAAGACAGAAATGGAGAGTAAAATTAGCTAGTGGCACCAATGAGCACTGAATAGTGCAAGACCATTAACTGATGAAATAGCAGGGTTTGCTGGCCTTAAAATGGCACAGACTGATGAATGGATGTTGTGTCTAAAAGATGTGCTCACTTAGCATTTTAAATTTAATTTAAATTGATGTGATGCAAATTACTAAGCTATTCTCAGTCCGTTGTTGAGATGAAATAGCTCTATTAGAGCTGCCATGCGAGATGGTCAGCTGCTTCTATTCAGGTGATGTGCTCTGCCAATGGCAGTTATGTATGTATGTATTGTTTCAGGATCCTTGAAGGCAGCTCAACTGCCTGTAATTTGCAAAGTGATTTTGTCTGTTGGAAAATGTTTTGTTACATCAGAGACCACTAGTGCATAGTTAAGCATTGTCAGCAATCAGAAATTGAGTAAGAGGTCAAGGAGAAGAAAAATAAATACAAGCACTGTGATTCCAAGTTGCATTTCTAGACAACAAAGACCTGGAGAGCAAGCAACATGGTACTCATTCAGTGGAGGAGGGGAAAAGGGGTTCAAAGTTGATACTGAAATATGTGTTACTAGACAGTTATTAATAATTTAGTATTTAGTAATCAATTGTCACCCACTTTCATACTTTGATAAAAGCATCACTTCATCTTGCTCGCAATTTCAGCTTTCAAACAACTGAAATAGCATCTATTGTGCTGGTTCTGTTTTCAAGAGTGGAAGGGATGTAGTCAAAATGTTAATGACTTGCCTGTGTGTATGCAGATCTTCGCATACTACTAATACCACAGTAGTTATTAGTACATGTTTAATGAAGGTATAGGTATTTTACTTTCTCTGTGTTCAAAATGAAGCTGAATAACAAATTCAGCTGGCTTATTAGGAAGGACAGCCAAAACCTTTCCTTCCTCTGTTAGAAGTAATCTCGGCTGTAATTTGAAGAAATTGGAGTGACAAAGTATGGAATCAGACAGTGTGATTGTGTACCAATGAAAATTGATTCATTTAAGGATGTTCATGAATGCCTCCTGAAAGGTTGCTATAAATTGCCTCTTAAACCCCTGTTTAGTTTTCACAGACATGTTAAAATCTGTGCTTTACCTGAGTTTTGCTTAAAGAAAAACAGATATGAGCAGCATGCAAGGGAATTCTTATAGGTAATAGAACCAGGTTGTAGTAGAATTAACTTTGCTTTGTGCAGGGACTTTCCTCCATGATTTCATGTAGCTGATTAGACATTTCTGGTAAGCAATGGAAGATCCTGCAATAAAAGCAAACTCTGTCACTTCAGATGTATAGTTTGGAAAAAATGTCATGCTGAGATAAGTAGCTCTGTGGAGCTCCCTGCTGTGTTAGTGGGCTGATGCTGTCAGGCTGGTTCTGGGCTCCCATCAGTTAAAGGAGCAAGAAGGCCTCTGAGCTGAGCATGAAGGCAGCTTTGGCCAGAAGGGAAACATTTCTATTACACAGAGATGATTTTGTAGAAGATAGGTTTGGTAAGATAATTGCCTCTTTTCTGTCTGTACTCAGTAGTGAAAGTGTGATTCATCTTCTCTGTCACCATCACGTATAGACTCAGTCTAGAAAACAAACTTGGATTTACGTGCCTAACTTGTAGACAGTCTAAGACTTTTTGTCCTAGAAGGCTGAATTGCTGGTATCCCAGCTTCCTCCAGGATGCATCTGTGTAATAGAGACAGACATCTCTGCTGTGGCTTGAGGCTGTTGTGTGTATCTTCTGTAATCTTTCCCTTAATCAGGGACTCAGTGGGCTGAGGGGTATAGCAGAGAAGTTGAGGGAGTGTTCTCAGCCAGGTATGAGAAACAGGACACAATCAATGTGTGCATGATCATTATTAGGTTCATTGCTAGTACAGTATACAAATATTGCCCATGCAGCATATAAACAAAAGTTTTATGATCTATTACAATATCGAAAGGGTTATAAATATAAGAAGATTTGTCTAGAAATGTGTAAGTTTACAGTCTTTGGCCCTGCAGAATTCTCAATTATAAAGCTAGAAAGCACCTATGTAGCTAATTCAAGATTGTATCTCTGTATTTATCAGGATATTAGCACTTTTAATCACTCATCCAAAACTGAGTGTTCCCTGTCTTCCCTATTAAAGGAATCCACCCTGAAGTGCTGGCAGCCTCAGGAGAGCTTGTCCTCAGAACAACTGTCCTCTTGGGTTGGTAGATGGTGTCAGGGAGGGGAGCAGAATGGTCCTTCTGTTATCCAGGAGGAGTCAGTCAGAGAACTGCTGAGTTGTTTGGATATTCATAAATCTATGGGACCAGATAGGATCCATCCCAGGGTGATGGGGGAGCTGGCAGATGAGCTTGTGAGCCATCACCGCTCTCCATCATTTACCAACAGTCCTGGCTCACTTGTAAGGTTCCAGATGACTGGAAGCTGGTCAATCTGATGTCCATTCACAAAAAGGGTGGGAAGGAGAATCCTGGTAATTATTGACCAGTCAGCCTGACCTCAGTACTTGCTAAGGTTATGGAACAGTTTGTGCTGAGTGTCATCATGCAGGATGGCCAGGATATCAGACCCAATCAACATGGGTTTAGGAGGGGTAGGTCATGTTTGACCAACCTGATCTCCTTTTTATGACCAGAGCACCTGCCTGGTGGGTGCAGGAAAGGCTGTGGATGTTGTGTATCTGGACTCCAGCAAGGCCTTTGGCACTGTCTCCCACAGCACACTCCTGGAGAAGCTGCAGCCCATGGCTTGGGCAGGAGCACTCTGTGCTGGGCTCAGAACTGGCTGGATGGCCGGGCCAGAGAGTGCTGGTGAATGGTGCTGCATCCAGCTGGCAGCCAGGCACCAGTGGTGTCCCTCAGGGCTCTGTACTGGGACCAGTTCTGTTTAATATTTTTATAGACGACATGGATGAGGGCATCAAGTCCTTCATTAGTAAATTTGCAGAGGACACCAAGCTGGGAGCTTGTGTTGATCTGTTGGAAGGAAGGAGGGCTCTGCAGAGAGACTTAGATCAGTTGGATGGATGGGCAGAGTCCAACAGCATGAAGTTTAATGTCTAAAAGCTGAGTTCCACATTTTGGCCACAAAAATCCCCGACAACGTTCCAGGCTGGGGACAGTGTGGCTGGACAGTGTTCAGGCAGAAAGGGACCTGGGGGTGCTGGTGACAGCCGGTTGAATATGAGCCAGCAATGTGCCCAGGTGGCCACGAAGGCCAATGGCATCCTGGCCTGGATCAGGAATGGTGTGGCCAGCAGGAGCAGGGAGGTCATTCTGCCCCTGTACTCGGCACTGCTGAGGCTGCACCTTGAGTGCTGTGTCCAGTTCTGGCCCCTCAGTTTAGGGGCCCTCAGCATGGAAACAGATTAGAAAAGATACATGAAAATTTTTGTAAGCTAGACTATGTGCATAAGTAGATGTGTATATGTGCCTTATTAAATTTCTGTAAAATTTTCACCAATTATATTGACACTAATTGCTTTGCATCAATGAATATAAGAAGTTATTGTGGTGTAGTTAATGGCTTAAGATCATGCTTTGATACGAGTATATAAGCTGGAGAACATGCAGAATAAAAAACTTTATTCTTCTTGGGCCCTGATCACGTGTGTATGTCACATCTGACCTAATGGTGACAGAGGAGGGCAACAAGGCTGGTGAGGGGCTCGGGACACAAGTCCTGTGAGGAACAACTGAGGGAGCTGGCGTTGTTTAGCCTGGAGAAAAGGAGACTCAGAAGTGACCTTATCACTCTCTACAACTTCCTGAAAGATGGGCGTATTCAAGTGGAGGTTGGTCTCTCTCTCCAGGCAACAACTGACAGAATGAGAGGACACAGTCCTCAGCTGTGTCAAGGGAAATATAGGTTGGATATCAGGAAAAAGTTTTTTACAGAAAGAGTGATAAAGTACTGCAATGGTCTGCTCAGGGAGGTGGTGGAGTCACCATCCCTGGATGTTTAAAATAAGAGTGGATGCGGCACTCAGTGCCACAGTTTAGTTGAGGTCTTGGGGCATGGGCTGGACTCAATGATCTTGAAGTTCTCTTCCAATCTAGTGATTCTGTGTCTGTGTGTGACATCAGTTTGCCCAGATCGCCTGGTCTCCAGTGGTATTTCATATACCCTTTTGCAAGCCAGCACGCACCAATGTCAATCCAAATATCCCAGCTCCCCCATCTCTGGAATGCATTCATTACATGAACATCCAGACTATTCCTCGTTCTCATCTGAGCACAAACCACATTGCCCATCAGAGTGGAAAGGGAGAGAGGTGTCTGTGTGTGTAGGGGGAGGATGCACCAAAGATCCAATTATCTTTTCTTCACTTTTTTTTCCCCCCCATCATAGGAGGTCACAGATTAGAATGTCAAACTGCCCTGGTTGTGAGAGGGTCTTGATACGATGGGAAAAAGAAAGGCTGCCAAACAGATGTGCATGAGGAAGTTATTCCCCTAAGTGAGAATGATGTGAGTAAAAATAAGTGTTTTGGTCAGTGTGTGAATGATCTGAGAAGTCTGTTGAAGTTTAATTTTTTAGTCTTCAGACTTCTTTTTTTATATAGGGAATATGCAATTAATTAAACAGAAGCAAACAACAGTGCTCCCTTTTGTAAGATGGTTTTATTTCTAATGTGTTTCATGTTTCATTTCAGTTTGTCAGTCTCTTTATATTGAATGCATTCTGTTTCAAAGTAAAGATATCATGAACAAAATTCAAACACATGCTTTTTAAAAGGAGAGGAGGTGAAAGTATGTACTACGTAATGCAACAATGTCGTGGTTTAGCCATGGCTATCAGCCAAACTCCCACCCAGCTGCTCAGGCCCTACCTCCTTTCCTCAGCAGGATCAGGGGAGAAAATGGGAGGAACAGGAAGGAGGGAAAATGTTTTCTGATGAAGACAGGGAGATTATTTGTCAAATACTGTCACAGGCAAAATAAACTCAGTTTGGGGAAAATTTACTTAATTTATTGCACATTCAAATAGAAATTGAAGTATTAATGAGGGTAGTGAGAAAATAGAAGGCAAACATTAAAACAACATTGTGCCTCCCTGCTTTCCAGGCCCACTTCTTAGCTTGCTGCTCTTCTACTTACCCACACCCTTTCATCTCCCAAACCATATGTAGTGCAGGGGGATGGGGACTTCCTGGTCAATGCTCTTTCAATCTATGGACTAGCTTCTGAAATAGCACTTACAGCATAGTAACTCCCTGTGCATGGGGGAGTGGGAGACTTTGGGGAGTTACATGAACACTTTGAGACCAGAGTAGCCCCTAAAAGTTAAGCATAATTAAATAAAAATAAAAGCAAACAAACAAAAAATAGGGACTTTGAAGCAATTAAATATAGTAATATGGCATACATGGATACACTTTCCTATGCTGCTAAGCTTTAATACAGCCCAGAGCTTAATAAGTACATCTTTTCTATTGTAGTGCTTTTTTTAATACATCTTCAAAGATAAATTAATAGAGGGGTTGTTTTTAAAATACTAAATGTATATCTCCTGTACAATTTCTGCGGTTGACTCAAGGAAGGCATTGAGATTGTTAATCACTTAAAAGGAAAGACAGCTCTATACTTAGCATCCACTGAGGAAAGTACTGGGTTACATCCTCTATAAATATTTAATTGACAAAGAAAATAGGATGGAACTGTTATAATACAAGTGACTTCCTGCATCTGATTACAAAAAGAATTCTCAGTTTGAAGCCTGATCTATTTTAATACTATGAAGTAAGTTGCCTGGAGCAGTTTATTTTTCAGTTATAATAAAAGAAGCAAATTTGAGTGTTCAACAGTGTACATTACAAAATTTTATAAGATAGTCCAAAAGCTCATCTTGATTTGCTGTTGTTATCTGCGATTTTCAACACTATTACTTAGGGTGCTTACATTTATTTTTGTTATTTTAGCATGTTTTTGCTCTCACTTTTACATTTTGCTTGCTGCTTTTCTTGTTCATGTAAGTAATGTTTTGACATTTTCACAGAATCACAGAATATGCTCAATTGGGAAGGACCCATGAGGATCAGTAATGTATAGATTTTAGCACTGCAGTTTTGTACTTTTTTATTTCAGCTTTATAAAGATCATGAAAAGCCTGAAGTTACATGATAGCAGTCTTCTAACATTTGCAAAGGTGTAGTAGGGCAGATGAGATTACAATTGGATATTCATTGAAGTAAATTGATGCCTCTTTTGGTCCTGGACCTTGCAATTAGCTGTCTTCAGCTTCACAAGCAGAAAGGGTGCCTGAGGAAAGGTGCAAGGCTCTTTCTCAGCTTGGACAAGTCATAAAATTAATTCTGCTGAAATGGATGAAAAAAATGATCCCCCAACAGCTAAACCTGAAGATGAAGTAAATGAAGTAGGTGACTTAAACATTCTTGATTTTCTATACTTCTTGACATTATTAGATATCTTGTGATATAATTCTCAAGTGTTAAATTTAATATGATGGTTAGATTTGGTATAATTTTCTGGTTTATTGCTCAGTCTGAAAATGTCAACATGTGTTTATCCCTGGATTGCTAATGTTATATATATTCAGACAATTGAAATAATGGACATGTCAATGTGACAACATAAAAGCTTATATTGGTGTCATGCAGCATGTTTTTCAAAAGAAGTTAACTTCTAGGCAAGAAAGGCAACATTAAAGGAGGCAAAGTGTTTTGCTTTTCCCAGAGAAGATAGAGAAGGGGATTGTTGTATGAATGTTGTATGAAAAAGATGTAATTAAATAATTTGGTGTATGGTGATAGTCAAATTGCAATGTTAGCTGGAAAGCAGTTCTAGAATACAAGAACTAAGTTGCAGTAGAGGAAAGCTGGATTGAGAATTATGGTCCTTACTGAGGGAAGGGCGCAGCTTAACTTTGCTGTTGCTTTCCTTACTGTAAAAGGTTTATGGTAAATTAATAAAACCTATGAAAATATTGATAATGTAGCACACAGCTTTCAATATTCCTGTGAATCCCATGTTAGAGAGAACTTTGTCATGGAAAGCTTGATACATGAATTGCTTTTTTTAAAAAACATAAGATGAGGATTACAGTAGATGAAATGAAGACATCAGTTGTTTCAAGTGCCCACTTATATATCCAGTGATGTCAGTTTTAAGTAATTTTTAACAAAACTTGACAGGATTTAGTTTTTAATAATAAATTTGTCTGTTTAGGTCTAGAGCCACAAAAAGGAGTTACATGGGAAAACGTTAATATAAAATATTATTGTGAGAATCTTGATGAAAGTGAAAGAAATGAAATTTCATTTCTTGAAATTTCATTTCTTGAAATTTCAGATGTCAGAACTCAGCATTCATTGAACTGCCTCAAGCTGGCCTACTGAACACCTAAGAGTATAAAGGAACTTTGTGACAATCCAGAGCTTTAAACAAACGTTCATTTTCATCCTTAAAGAGACTCAATAAAGTTTGTAAAAAATAAAGAAGATGGGTAAATCAAGTGGAGAGCACACAAAACAAGAGCAGTTCATTACCTACACAGAAGACACGAATCTGAAATGTTCCAATTCTGTGTTTAAAGATTTTGTTTGAGGAAACTAGAGGGTCATACTTAGTTTTTTAACTCTTCTTGTTATTAATTATTACCATGTTTTCTTCTCCTTTTAGAACATCCTCCACTCTGAGATCAAAGATTGCTATCTGTTGCATTTGACTATGGGACCAGCAGGATAGTTGTGGGGATTGTTTCTTATGCTTCCTCTGAGGATACACAGAGGTCTCTTCTTGGTTGTATTACTAGTGCATAATATCAGAGAAATGTATCAAAAATATGTTGGTGAAGACTTCTACAAGTTTTTAATTTTTTTAAGAACAGGGCTAACATCAAACCAAAGACAGATTTCTTGGAACATTGATCCTCTGAGGTTTGAATAACTCCAGGCATGGGAGTTCCCTGACCTCTCTGGGCATGGCCCAGGTGCATGGCCTTTGTGGTGAAATACATTCTTCCCTCTCCCACAGTGCAGCTAGAATGTCCCCTGCTGCTGTGTTGTGGCTCTCTCTTCATTGTGCACCTGTGATGAAAGTGTGGCTCTGCCTTCTCCATAGCCCACTTTAGAAAGGGAAATCTAGAATTAGATTTACTCACACTGTCTTTGCCT
>NW_005054320.1:943552-961000 GCF_000277835.1 Geospiza fortis
CCCTACCTCTGTTATCTTCCCCTGGAATCACCCTGGATAATCAACATCTCTCTTATCCTGATTGGCCCAAAACACAGATGGGCATCTCCTACTGTTGAGCAAAAGGAAAGAAGCATTTATTGTAGGTTATTTCACAACCCCTTTTGCAAATTGCTGGCAGTTGTGCTTGTCATTTCCTGTGTGTCAAGCTGCATCAGCACAGAGTTTTTGTAGCCACTGTATTAAATTTGGCATCCCACACTGAAAACTGAAGAGTGAAATTCTCAACTGGTTGTTTCCTGACTTTCATGGTCTTCTTTCTGATCAAGTGTAATATAATTAGTATGGATGAAAAATTACAGTTGTGTCCAAACATTTTAGTCAACAACAGATCACACACTCTTTGCAGGGTACCTTCTGAGAGGCTTCAAACAATGCAATGCTGGTAAATAGGTGAGCATCTTGTTGCATACTTTCTCCTCATCATCTACCTGCTGTAGCTCTGCAGAGGCCTATTGAGCACAGGGAACAGCTAGATATGCCAAAGACAGGGGCAGTGTGTATCTTCTAGAGTGAGTGTGAATTCCTCAGTGTATTTTTGTGTAAGCAGAGAAGGAGATAGGTGATAAAACAGCAGTTTGTCCCTCAGAGTGAGGCTGTCAGCATCTTGAGCAAATCATAGACCAGTTATGGTCATAGACCGGGTCATTGTCAGAGCTTTTTGATTTGCACTGCTTAGAAATTATGTACCACTTAGAGAGGCCTCTGAGTGGCATAAATTCAGCTGTGAGGCAAGGGAGACACACTTTGAAGATGCCGTTAAAATGAATCTAGCTGTTCCAAAACCAAGGGAAAAAGCCTATTTGTTTTGGTCTTCATCTTGATGAAGTTCAGTTTAATCTTCATATATATGAGCTCCTGAGCCACGTCATTTTGTCTAAGACTGTTTTGTGCTTTATAAAAGACTATGCACTGAAACCCTTGCTGCTGATTGCTGACTGGTATTTGTCAACACCTCCAGTCATGGACAAGCCACAGCTACCTAAAGCCACTCCTTGAGAGCTTCCCTCTCACTGGCATCAACATGTTTTTAGAGTATTTTTCGTGAATGTTCCTTGTTTATATAGCAATATTATCTAACTTATGCTATAATTTTTCTGTAAGGAGGAAATGCGTGGTGGGTTTTGCTTTGTTGGGGTTTTGTTGTGGGGGTTTTGGTTTTTGATTTTTCTTGTAATTTTATTCTGGTGCAGCTGGGTGTAACAGCCAAGACAGTATTCATATCTAGTACACGTGGTCAGTAATACTCTGAGTGGTCCAGGAATTTGCCAGCTAAACTCTGAAGAGATAAGACAATGAATTGACTTGAGAAATGTGATTTAACTCTAGCTGATCTCACAACAAACCATTTGACTGTGACAGGAGATACCCTAAAGACAGACTTTTATGAAGTGCAAGAGACTTTTCAGGCAGCTCTTGCTGTGCCTACAGCAACTGATAAACATTTTTTGTCTGCTTAAATGTGTTGATTATCTTTTGCAGAAGAAAATGCCTGAGGCATGGTGGTGGTGTCTGAAACAAATGGGCTTTCCAGATCAGACAAGATGTAGATACCTTATAGGAAGCGGAAACTACTCCTGCAAATGTAGAAATGGTCATGTATTCTTTTGTACCTAGATGAGATGATCAGGACATATTTTGGATCCAGCTTAGAAAATTTGAGACTGTAGTTCAAAATAAACTGTCAAGCATTTGGATATCCAGGTGATGATTTTGTGCAGGTCCCATCTCAGCAAGACTGTGCTGTGCTCTCCTATTCACTGGAGGTAACTTCTCAGAGGGAGCCAGATATGCAGGAAGAGTCTGTCCATAGCCACTGCTCCACAGCCTGAAGGAAGTGGAGACTTTTCTCTGAGGAACAAATTGGTTGAGACTTGTTGATCAGTAAATTCCCGCTAGATACATTCCACAATTTCTGTTGTCTTTCACCTTATTTTAGGCAGCCAACATTTCAGTCCAAATGGTATCTGCAGAAGACAAGTTGGCAAAGAGGATTCTGGCAAGGAAAAAGCATGACAAATTGAAGAAAAAAGATAAGTTGCTATGGAATTTTCAAAACAAAATAATTCTCTTTACCCTCATTCTATTCATTTTAGGAGTTGTAACATGGACATTACTGTGGCTCTTCATTGGTGAGTTGCTGAAAGTTCATGCAACTCCATATATCATTATTACCAATAGTACTTTCAGATGACTTTAGGATCTCAGTTGTCCTGAAGGCTGTTTCTAAAGTAAACGTGGAAATTTTAAAATGGGGTCTGAAAAACTTTTATCTTTGCTAAGACTTAAATGTAATAGGAACAGCTGGCTTTAGGGAGCGTGACTTTATTTCAGGAGTATGAAAACCGTTTTAATGTGTGAGCTGATTTGCACAGACCTGACAGGTTTTTATGAGCTTGATTCCTCAGAAATTTTGCCTTCCATTGTGTTTCTTGGCCTTCCGAAGTTCAGATAAGTACATTCTTTTTCAGAATGGATTTAAGGAAGTAAAAGGGGAGTAAAATAAATATGTGTGTAATTAAGCATTAAAAGCTATGTTTTCCTCTTTAGGCCCCTGATACTAATACTGCCTAAGATACCTTAGGGATGCTCCAGAATCTGGATGTTGATACCACCTTCAGTTATGCTGGCTTGTTTGTATGGTGGTATCTTGTGTGTAGGTAACAGGAGCTCATTAACCATAATTTGGTACATATCTAGAACAGTTTGGCTATAAAAGTGTAGTGTTGTTTGGGTAGTTGCTTCAAACTACAAAGTTGATTAGGCCAAATAGATTAATTTGGTTTAGAATTTAATAAAAAACCTTCATTGTTATTAAAAAAAGGCTAACTGTCTTCTTTGTTTCTTGCAGTTCAGGCAGAAAACAAAGACGTATTGTATTTTGTTGGACTGTTTCGTGTTGCCAACATAGAGTTTCTTCCAGAATATAGGCAGAAAGAATCAAAGGAATTCCTCTCTATGGCACAGACTGTACAGCATGTGGTAAGATGGGTGGGCTGCTTGGTTAGCAAAAAAAGATCAGGGATGTGGACAAGTGATGTTTAGATGCCATTGAGGCTGCTGTGGTGTTCTTCTACCCCTTCCCCCTCGGAGGATTAGGTGCAAGCGGTGGCTGTCTGGAGGTATGAAGGAACTGACTGCTTTCAGCTTGTTAATCGCAAACAGTTTTGAATGGGTGTGGTTTTCACATTTGACTTAAAATTTTCCGTACTTTCACCCATAAATTATGATCTGGGACTAAAATTCTACAAAAGTCCTTAAACTCAGTTGCCACCTTTGAAACATCAAACAGACAAAATCTCAAAATTTTTTGCATTTACACTGGTATCTTCTGCTTTAAACATCCATAATTACCCTAGGGATCACAAACATATTTCAGATGGAAATTTACATTTCCTTCTAATACTAGGTATTCTAAAGATCATTATACTTCCCAAATACCTTGCATCAGTGAAAGCAAAAATAGAACTCTGGATCAATAGCTGCTCTACAGTGGGAAGAAAGGGGTGGGGGGAAATCTTGGTTAAAAGGGAATTTGACTTTAAAGACATTTGGTGTAGGCAGCAAAAATACATTTTTGCCTGGTGTGCTATCCACATAAGGATTCAAGCAACTGTATGAAAACTGCCAAACAAAAACAACAACAACTAAAAAAGGTAGATGAAACCAAGAAATTTTTCAGTAATTGCGACAGTGTTCACAGGGGTTCTTGGATGAGGGAAGAGACGAGGATATGACTCCATGTTTCAGAAGGCTTGATTTATTATTTTATTATATATATTACATTAAAACTATACTAAAAAAATAGAAGAAAGGATTTCATCAGAAGGCTAGCTAAGAATAGAATAGGAAGGAATGATAACAAAGGCTTGTGACTTGGACAGAGAGCCCGAGCCAGCTGGGCTGTGATTGGCCATTACTTACAAACATCCAACATGGGCCAATCCACCTATTGCATTCCACAGCAGCAGATAATCAATGTTTACATTTTGTTCCTGAGACCTCTCAGCTTCTCAGGAGGAAAAATCCTAAGGAAAGGATTTTCCATAAAAGATGTCTGCGACAAATAATTACTATGTTTTTGTCACCTTATAATGTGAACTAATGTTCCTGTTTTCCAGCTCTTTCCAAGTCCTGCATATTAATCGTTGAAGTTCTTTCAGATAACCAGTGCAGGGCATCACCTTTCCCTGCTATCCATGGGGCAGCTCTAATGTCCTGTATTTCTTGTATCTTGCTCTTGTCCTGCCCATGTCATACATAGTGGAGAGAGGCAACAGGGAAAAGGTGTTGAGCTGCCAGTGTCACCACCTCCTACTTGAACATTACTTGGAATTTATTTTTTATCTGTGAGCTTTGCCTGAACTCATCAATGGATTTTGCATTGCTGAAACTGGCAAACTTAACTGTTGACTAAAATTGTTAGTAGGGAAGTGGGGGATTTGGGATTTTGTTTGTTCTCCTCCAAACCCTTTTTTTACTGGCTTCTGGCCCAGAGACCCCAAGTGGTGGTAGAAAAACCTCTCAAGATAGATTCTTTCCATTTGATAGTAGCAGTAATACATCAAATCTCTTGTACCTTAATCTAGAGCAAAATTGAGCTCTACCCACCTTATTTAGGCCCTTAAAATTATTGTTTAAACTTCCTGTTTCAAATGATGAAGGTTAGGGGTTAATATGGATGGGATTTTTACAGTGTTTGCAATATTCTGTGTCATAGTCCTTTGCACATTAGTTTTAATCATAAAGCAGCAGAATGAGGTCCGAACAGCTTGAGGTACATGCCACCTTGTGGCTTTGAACAGGATGGGGAGAGGAAAGTTATTGTCAAATCAGTATTATCACAGCCCAGCAACAGGGAGAATCAGGAGCTTGCTTTGCCCAAAGACAGTCCTTTGGCAGGGAACAGGCAGAGATTTTGCTTCTCCACGTTTTACACTGTGTGTATTGGAAAGAAATATATTAATACTAAGCTGTTGATGAAGAAAATAGACACAAAGGAATCATAGTGCAAAAAATTCCATGGACACATTAAAAAAACAAAATTCCTTAGCTGTGAGGGGAATCAAGCACTGGGGTTCTCATCCAGGGAAGGTGTGGAATCTCCATTCTTAAAGTCAATGGCCCTGAGCAACGTGGTATAGTCAACCCTGCTTTGAGCAGTGGGATTGGACTAGATGCTCTCCAGAGGCCCTTTCCTATCTCAGTCTTTCTATGACTCTGTGGGAAGAGCTCTGGTATGTGCTGTTCACTGCGCCTAGTAACAACACCAAAAAAAGTGTTGTGAGTGTGTGCACATTTTTTGAAGTTTGGCCTTAAGTTTTAGCATCAGGATAGGGATGCTCTCTGTGTTGAGATTTTCTGGGTGAAGGATGTGCATTGCTGTCAAAATTCATTTATATGGAAAGAGCATTATTGTATACCAGCTGGCCATAGGCAGAAGATTTGATGTTTCCTGGGAATACTGGATTTATTACAGATGCATTGAAGAGCTGGTCTGTTCATCTCCTCTTCTGCCTGGCTTGGCTGATGTATGTCTGGAAGTGTGTGCATGTTGCATAATCTTGGTGGAAAATAGGTTGCTCCTAGAAAAGCCTAGGCATATAGCATCTCTAGGGGTGACTGGTTTTCAGAATGCTAAATCTTTATACTTTGTCTTTCAGATAAACTTGGTTTACACAACTTCTTCTTTCTCCAAATTTTACAAGCAGTCCACTGTCTCAGAAGTCAGGTAAAACCGTGGTTAAAGTAATTGCATTTCTACTGGGCCATAGATAATGTAATAAGCCCACAAAACTGTTGTATTGCACTAAATAGTTTATTTAGTTGTTGTTTTGCACTGGGTGATGGGAACTTCGTACTGAGTATGGTATGTCATGTAGAGTGTTATTCCCCCTCTCCTGTCACAAGTCTATCCCTCATACACCCCCCTGCCACACACCCTGGTGGTCTGTTCCCTGGTTACCCCTCCCCTTGCCCCTCCCCAATGGTATCCCATTGGCTGCGGTTCTCTTTCCCCCGCCCCCCTCCTCGGGTATAAAACTCCACTGCAGGGGGGTTACACCTCTTTCTCCCTCTGGGCCGGTGTAGTGTCCCGTCCCAAGCCAATAAACAGGACACTCGGTCCCACGTGCAGAAGAGCGCTTCTCGTCTGTTATTGCTGTCCATGCAAGACCATGTGGGCTAGGGTCTGAGCTAGCTGGATTGGACCCATACAACAGCCCAGAGACACAAGGATTCTTGCACAAAACAAGCTCATTTTTAATAGTTATAGTGCAATGTCTTTGCTATGTACTTGAACTGATAGCAAAATAGGTTTATAACCTATACCAATTCACTTAACAAAAGTAAGGGCAAACTAAAGTCATATAAACAGTTCCTTGTCTGCCAGAAATACAATGCAAGATGAACAGAAACAATGTCAATTAAGAGGTTTGGTAATCCTTTGGCTCATGTAGAAGTTTATCCACTTAAACATGCGGTTGGAGCACAACTCTGTGTTATTGATTAAATCGCACATATTTTGTGAGTAATGCTACTGGAATAAAAGCATTTTCTACTTAAGATGAAGGAAATCTATGCAATAAAGTATTCTTACTCTAATATTAATGTTTGCAGCTAATGTTGGAAGTTTAGTTAGTTTCAATCATCCAGAACCAAATATAGTTTTGGTTAAGAAGCTGGAGGTTTTTGGGCTGTGTTTGATTTAAAGGTTTTTCTCCCCACAAAGGAGGTAGAGATTAGTGTGATCATACATGGCCTCTAATGTCTTACCTAAATAGTCTAGGAATCATTTCCTACATACTGCAACACACAGTACAGGGTGAAATACCACTGCAGAGCTCTGCATTTCTGGAGATGATAATTGTACTGTTTCTGTTCTACTATTTCTGGTTTGATCTTTAGGAAATAGTCTAGCTCTAATTCATGTGTAGACAATGTGATTACCATAGATCTCCATATCTAGGAGCCCTCAGGAAATCAGCCTACTGAATATTCCCAACTGGATGTGAAGAGCATGTTTTGGTGTTTTGAGATTTGTCTTGTTTGTTTGTTTTTTAAGGGTAAAATATACATTCACTGGGTTAAAGTAATCATAAAATATGGAAATGAGCCATGCATTTCTGAATTTATGCTTCAGAAGCTTGGGCTAAGAGTCTAGTCTTCAGAGGACTTCCAACAGGGTGATAACCTGAGCTCTTTATTTCAGTAACAACAACAATGGAGGCCTTCTTATTCATTTCTGGATCGTATTTGTGGTACCACAGGCGAAGGGGCAAGTGCTGTGTGAGGATTGTGTGGCTGCCATTTTAAAGGATTCCATTCAGACAAGTATCATCAACCGGACTTCGGTGGGAAGTCTTCAGGGCCTTGCAGTCGACATGGATTCCATTGTCCTAAGTGGTTAGTACTAGAACATATCCATATCCTTGACGAAATACTTCATTAAGCAAATATTTTTACTTTGGAGTAGAAAATTCTATAAATAAACTAAAATCTTGATCCTACATCTCTAGCTTCTATTACTAAAATTGTAATAGAAGGAAAATAGTGTGAAGAAAAATAAAAATGAGATTTGAGGTCAAATCAAGGTACAAACTGTCCTTTTAAGCAGTGATTGCAAAACTTCCTGTATTGGGAGTGGTTATGTTCATAGTCAGGAGGTAAAATAGATATCTTTGTAAGCAGATTTGGGTTAGTCTGTGATTTTAAAAGCATAAAAACATGAAGGGTTAAGGTGGATCACTTCATTGAAAATGAGACTCTTATCACTCCTTTATTAAAGATTCAAGAACAGATTATAAAAGGTGCCCATTTGTTAAATAACTTTTGTGCCATTCCTGTCTGGGGAACAAACTCATAACCTGTGATTCAAGCATATTTAATGTATTAAGCTACAAAATGTTTAATGACTTTCCATTCTAAGGGCATCAGCCAGAAAATGATGTCCAGGATACCTCTGTCTCAGTCCTTCAACTGACTGCTTAATTGCCATGCAGTATCTTCTTGCCTCACCTCCAAAGCTGCTTGCAGAATTTTCAGAAATAAAGGGGGCTAGGGCAACCCCTGTCACTGAGAAAAGGGTTTTGTCCTGTGTGTTCAGTGTTAGGACTGAGGTGTGATTGAATTAAACCCTGAATTCTGGATTTCAGGCAAACAAGAGGACTCACACAACTCTTTTTCTATGCAGCAGGTCTTCGGTCAGATTATTGGTCAACAACGGGAACAGGTAATTCACCGTTTTGACAGCTTCCTGTAGAGGACAGGTGGAGAACAAAGCTTTTAGTCCATGACTTGGACTTAGATACTGTTCAGTGTTAATTTAAGAGGGCTAAATTCAGCCTTGGCATTTAAGTCCTGACTTACTAAAAGGATGACCAAGAATCTTGCATGTAACAAATATAGGAGCTATCTACCTTTAATCTTCCTGGTAAATTTTTAGATGTACCTGGTGACATAGTAGGAAACTAACTAAATCAGGTGTTTGCTATTCATTGTGTTGACCAGCAGATTAACCTTTTCTTAACTGGACAGTAATGAATTTAATATGCTGAAAAAGAGCATGTGTTGTCCATGCTTTTGTCCATTCTTTATCCACCTTAACTCCCTTTTCTCCAAGGTTAATGGTGAGTTATTCTTTTGAATGAATTCCCTAACAGTAATTACTTTAGGCAGTTGAGTTTTGCCAAGGTTGTGGGAGACACTGTTTGTACACCTGCTTGGATTCATTTTGTAAACCTCCCAGAAGGGTTCTTTTTCAGTGTGCAAAACACTAAATAAGCAGGTCAAAAGTACAGTACATCTACCTTCAATAGTACATGGAGTAGGTACCTAGAAAAAAGGTGCTACTAGGCTGAGCAATAGTACTGCACCCCTGATGGAGACACCTGCTAAGACTCTGTTGGGCCAACAGTTATCAATCAGCTGGGGATGTGTTGGCCTCCCTTGCTACTTGACACAGACTGACTTTTCATCTTGAGAAGTCTAAATTTTTTGGTTTTTCAAGGGCTTTATAGCTTTCCATGTTTGTGTTTTTCTTTCCTGAAACATTTGGTTGCACTTCTACCTGTGATTTTTCACTTCTGTTACTTTGTAAAGGTTTTAGTTTGCATATTTTTTTTGGAATCCAACTACTTTTGCTATGCAGCCAAGTCAAGCTCTGCTAGTTCTGAGGTCCACAGGCAGACTTCAGGTCACAGAGCATGGTCCAATGTTTATATTGCTTACAGCCTATATTTCTCAAAACTCAAGTCAAGTTTGCTATAGCATTCATTTCTATAAGCCTCCCAATTTAAACTGCAAAGCATAACAATATTGGCTTCTATCACATCTCATTAATGTGCATTTTATTTCTATAAAGAGTTTTACCTATTAGTGTTTACTTGCATAGCAATTTCATTTCCCATTTCCATGTTCCAGGGTGGAGAAGTTAGCACAGTTGGAACTTGGTTCCAATTTATTTCAGCCCCTAAACAGAAGAAATTAAGAAGAACGCAACACAAATATTGTTGCTAAGGCTTTGTAGGACTTACATGGTGTCTTTTACACAAATGGAGAAGGATGACCTGCCATATTCTAGACATCTTTCAGAGACTTTGTATAGGCACCCACAGGTTTCAGATGGTATCTGTGAGAAGTGTGGAGTGGGTATATAATGAAGTTCCTGGGGACAAACAGCATGGATGGTCACAGTGCATGAGAATCTTATACTGGTGCAATTTTATTTGCTGGGGTTCTTTGGCTGTGTCTGTTTAGGACTATGGAATATGATGCAGAGGTAAAAGTGAACATGCAGCAGCACAAAATGAATGAGCATTGGCAGGCGGTATTTTGAGAGCAATGGAGTTAACTTTGGGTATGGAGATGAACCCTGTGTTTGGTTCAGGCACAGAATGGAGTGCAGATTTTTTCGAGAGTGGTGCTGGAGAAGGGACTTGCAGACATCAAGCTGATGTGAAGTTCTTTCATTGCCATAATATCTGGTTGTGCTGGGTTTCCTTGGGTAAGGCTTTATCCACCTTTGGTTTCAAGCCAGCATGCTTGAACTACTTGTAGTTCTAGAGTCAGCTCTGAATTTGACTGTGTCCCATAGCAGCAGCGACCTCATCCCATTGTTAATTACTTAGTAGAAATAATGGCAGTTACATATAATTTTAGAGATTATGATCAAAGTTGTCTCTGCTAAGGGTGACTAGATAAGCACAAATAACTATTATAAAAATAATGTTGTTGTGAAGAGATAAGAACAAGGAAGAAGGAAGAACAATTACTTAAACAAAGCTTTTAGCTGTAATTCATTTAAATGGAATGTGACCCTTACAGATTGTTCATAAACATTCATAGCATTAGTTTCATGTTACATTCAATCATAATTTCAAGATTGTAATTTAGAAGTGGAAGTTGGACAAAGCCTGCCACTTCCTGTCTTGATTAGCTACTGGTTAAAAGATCAACATATAATTTGAGTCAACAATTGGTAGTAAACTTTCACAGTACTCTTAACTGGTGTTCCACGATGGTAACTATGTGAGAGACTTATGTTTGTAATAGGCAGAAATTAAGGCAAATACTCACTTTTGATCTTATTCTGCCTAATTTGTATTTTTCTTCTTTCTCACCTTTTAAAGAGCTATGTTAAGAGTTTTAGACATTACCAAACAAAAATTCCCTAAGCTTTTTGCTGACTGCTAACTGCAATATTGAATTGAAATAAAGATCTCAGTATATTTTATTTGGAAATTGCAGTTATTCCAGCTTAATTGGAAAACTGGATGCAAGTAGGGTAATATTTGTCTTATCCTTGTCTAAATTATGACACAAATTTTTACCCTTTTTTTAATAAATATTATGTAGGGTAAGTTGCATAATTTTTATTTCTATTGTTTCCATTTGTTTCCAGTATTTCCATTTCTAATGGTGATTTCTAGCACTGCAAAAATTTTCAAGACTGGGCAGAACAAAGTCCTCGTCTGAATTCATTTTGATCCTGCTTTGAGCAGCATGTTGAGCAAGAAAACTCCTAGCATCCCTTCCAAACTAAAGGACTTGATGAATCTGAATTTGTTGCTAGCAGCTCTAGCTCATGTAATGATAAAGTGCTGAGAACCTTGACATTTGATCAATAAAAAAGCTGGGGGCATACAGACATGCAACTGCATTTTTCCTTTGATTTTTTAAAATGTATTTTAAATATCCTAATGTCCATAGGGGCAAGCAGTACGTTTATGCTTTGAAAGTAGATGAGTGTGTCCCAGTGAAGAATGAAGTAATTTATCCTCCAGAGATTCTGCAGAACTTTAACTGCAAATTGTACAAAATGGCACTGCTTTAGTGCTCTGTACTTGTTATAAATAGACTGTTCTTGGACCACAGAATTTTATCTAAGATGAAAGTAGTGAATGACACAGACAGCTAGAAAGGGAGGCTTCACAAGGTCAAAGGGGAATGGCTTTAACCTGAAAAAGGATGTTCGGGTTTAGGGTAAGAAAAAATTCTTTACTGTAAGGGTGGTTGTCCAGAAAAGCTGTAGAAGCCTTTTGGATGTGTCTGAGGCTGGGTTGGATGGGGGTCTGGACAACCTGCTGGAGTGGAAGGTATGCCTGTCATAGCAGAGAGTTTGGAACTAGATGATCTCTTACAACCCAAACCACTCTATAATTCTATTATTACTTTGTTTTCCAAGTTAGATATGCCTTTATAATTTGCTTTAGTTTAACACAAGTTTTAGGGTTTTTTGTTTTAATGCTGTGTGGATTTAGGAGTTTTGGAGTGATTGTGTCTAGTGTTGAAAATGTGACATTTTCACAGGAACAAATTGCATGTATGATCTCTATGCTGACCAACTACATGAGCACTTTCCTCTGGATACTCAAGCTACCTCAGAGGGAACAATCTGCTATTTTAAGCTTATTGCCTCTGTGGGCCACCTTGTCCGCCTTTCCATAGTATCCCTTCAGATTGAAGCAGATAACTGCATCACTGACTCGCTCACCATTTATGACTCTCTGTTGCCAATCAAAGATAAGATACTCTACCGGTGAGTATAAATTTCTATTAAGAATTAATTGACAACTTTTGGGGTCTTTTTCTGAAGACCTATCATCTTCATTTTTTGGTTAGTTTGGTTGTGTTAAAATTGTTCTGATCTTCATGTGTTACTCACATAACACCTGACAACTTAAAATTTCTTGGATAAGTTATCTTGCTAATAAAAGAGAAAATTTTCTTCAATTTTTTCTCTTTTTTTTTTCAACTGGAGTGCATATTCACCTAGCTACAGAACTATGAAAAATTTGCACACTACTGGGCAAAAGTTTCTGTTTCTTATCAGGAAACAGATGCTGGCTGAAAGAGAATGTCAAAATTTCCTCCCTTAAGCAAGCTATTCTGTATTAACATTAGTGCTCTTCAGATAAAGACTGAAGTTCTGAAACTAAGTCTTGTGATTTTCACTAACTGGCACTCATTAGTTCAGTGCTTTTTTTATCTGCTCTGTTTGTTTAGAGAGTTATGAAAATCTTGACTTGAAGCTGTGATGGGTTGAGGGATGCGGACTACCACTTTTTTTCTTGGTCTTCTCTCTCTTTTATGATCCATTATGCTTGTTTAGGAACTTTTTCTTTAAAATCCCTGATAATTAATTCCATAGGACCCTGTAAGTCAAAAGGAAACAACACCACCTCCATGAAGTAGACAAATGCTCAGCATTTCCACCTCTGAAACCTTTTCTCTGGCACTTCGGTCTGTAGATAAGCCTCAAAACCAGAGCATTGACTTTTCAGTCCTTTTTGAGAGCTGTCCTGTACTAATCGGTATCTCTAATTGACTTGGATGGTGTTCACTTACATATTAGTATCTGTAGAGGACTGAGATGTCTGCTAGGTAATGCATATGGAAAGTATTATTTTTTTTTAATGAGACTACTTGATTTGCTTAGGTTCTTAATTTCTGACTTGAAGAATAACTTTCTTGTCTTTCCCACTCTCCAATAAGAAGATAAAACTGTTGGTCTAATAAAATAAGATTTTTCTTCCAGCTTTTTGTTAATTTTTCCTTCATTCATTTTTACTGGGAGTGAAGGCTGGATGTCATAATCTCATAGATTGAAACATTCTATATTAATTTTCATGCCATTTCCTTGATTTTTGTAAGAAGAATTTCCAGTACTGAGTTTTAAACTGCCCTTGTAACAGGTACATTTTTGTTCAAGAGCATGGAGATTTGACTGGACTTTGAAGTAGGTAAGATCTGAACCAGTGGAAAATTTATGCATAGAGTGAGAATAATGTGTTAATTATGTATTTGCTCTTCTTTCTTCCCCCTCAGAGCCTGTGAACCAGCTGATTCATTGGTGTCACTTGTGTCCACAAATAATCTCATGCTGGTAATATTTAAGGCAGCACAAGTAAAGGAGCAAAAGGAATTCCATGGCTATTTTGAGGTCATTACACAAGAAAGTAGGTTTGGTCTGTGTTTGGAAGTGTGTTTATTATATTGTTTCTTCTTCTGAAGTGTCTGTTATGTTTCTGACTATGGGAAAATTATTCCTGTATCTGAGTTTCTCCTTTTTACAAGTGCCTGTCTCCCCTTCACCTTCTCTGCATTACTGCTATTGAGTAATGTAATCCGATCAGACTGGTTGTGAAGTCTGAAGAGGCTGAAAGCAGCCCTGAATTCAGTTGGCGAGGACTGCAGTGTGCCAGTAGATGGGGCTGTTATTTCAGGTGTAGCAGTGGTCGCCCTTCTGCCTTGGGACTCGGGGACCATGTTAAAAGTGGAACGATGACAGCACTAAAACTGCTTTCAGAAAACAAAACTTCAGTTGCTTTGTCTGAATTTGCTATCAATCCCTGCCTCCTCAGGAATACAAAAGAGTCTGTAACATTTGTGCATCAAGCTCATGACTTTATTGCTTTAATCTTTAAGAAATGCTGAGATCATAATCACAAATAGTGCAAGGAATATCATGCTAGTGGCCCAAGAAAAATCTCACACAACTCAGTGCAAGGAAATTCAAGCTGCTCAAAAAGATGCTGCATACTTTTCATGTTGACAATAATTAAGCATTAAAATATTATCATAGAAACATGATAAATTCTCCATAATAATTAACTTCAAGTTCTATTCTGCATGGGCTGTGGGTTGGTTGGTTTTCTTTAAGTTCAAGTCTAAGTTTTCTTTGTTTCTCTGCATGTGCAAGTTTGTCTTTAATGAATTCTGTAAATCCATTGAGCTGTCATCCAAGAAAGTTTGGTTTCCTGGAGGCTGATTCGTTAAGTATGTTGTCCATTTCACTTCTAACTGGCTGCTTTCTAAGACTCAAGGTCCCTGTGTAGTACTGCAGTGTGGATGTATTGGTATTCTTGTTTGCAAAACTGTATTCAGTGAAATAACATAGATTTACAGTGTGTTCTTCTGGTCCTGCAGAGACCAGCACTCATCCCTGAATCTTTACAGCCTTTGTCTTCTGTGTGCATTACTGAGAAGGGTCTCTTTTTACAACTTGAATCCAGCTAAATATAATTCCTGACCTGCCCAGCTTTGCAGTGACAGACTTCTGATAAATTTAGATGCTTTAGCCCACTGAATAGCTTTACTGAAAGTATATCAAGGTTTGCCAAATTTTGCCTCTTTTTAATTTTTTTCCCTAGGGTGTGGAAAAGCAATAGTGACAAAAGAGGAAACTGGCTATGAAGGGAGAATCACAAGTCCATATTACCCAAGCTATTATCCTCCAAAATGCCTGTGTGCATGGAACTTCCAGGTAGCATTTTCTTTCTCTCTTAGGCACTGCTGTGTGTTTTGGCCACATAGAGCTTAAGTAAAGCAGAAGTTATTGAACTGGCAGTAACCTGCATCCTCACAGATGCAGTAGTTTATAGAAATGGTATTGCTGAATAGCTGGCTGTGCTCAGGTGTTTTGTATCAGTTTTTTCTCTTTCTGTGCACTTGTTTTTAAGGAAGAGAACATAGTACCTAAGCTGTCCTATTACAAAGGTGAAGAGTTAAGAGTTTTGATTTTAAGCCTGCAGAATTACTTCATGGCAGGCAATGTAAGACTTGACTGTTTTTAACTCCTCTCTTCCCACCCCCAGAAATCTGAATGAGATGTACAAAAAACCTAGCGTAGTTATTACTGCCACTTCTCTGGTATCTTTTCATATGCCTAATACATTTAATTTGTCTTCAGAATGGTCTGTCCTATCAGCACAATCCTGTGCTGTTTGTTTAATTTGGTATCCTTTTTCTGCATCATTTAATGTACTCTCCTGAAGGCAAATTGCTGAAAGTTGATGTTATTTTAAAGTACTTCTGTTTTCTCTGACATGAGTATTTCCTTATTAGTGCTGCTGAAATAAGGTCTCTGACTTAGGCTTTGCCCTTCAGTGCTTTCCTCTCTATGGAATGTAGCAATGGATATGATAAGATCCACTTTTTACCCATCTTTCTGCTTATGGTACTCATGACTTGTTAATCTAGTGACTGACTACAATGAATAACAGCAATATAAATGAAGTCCAGCTAGCCTACAGCCTCCTCCTCTTCTAAAATGATGAGGTGATTTTTGGGGGGCTAAATTTACAGTCTTCAGTTCACCCTGGGCTTCTGATAGAAAGGTTTATTGCTCAAACCAGTTTCATTTTCAGTGTTGTATTTTCATGCAATATCGAAAATTTGCTCATTTCCCAAGTTATATTTTCTGCAAGAGAGAGGGAGAAAAATTTTCATTTCTGTTTTTTTGCCCTGAATCAGTCCTTGTTTTTAAATGAACACTGCTTTGCCATGCAAAAAAAGGTTCTGTTCCTTTTTATGAAAGGAATTTCCAATTAAATATGAACACTAGTGATTTTGCTGGGTTTAAAAATGCTTTGTAAAATACAAAAGAATGCATGGCTGCACAGGTGCTAGCAGAAGACTATAATAATGCGGTAGAAGTAACTCCTTGCATTACAAATGTGACACAAGTATTCCAGGCAGTATCTTAATTATAAAAATCCTCTGGGGCTCTGTGTCCCTACACAAGTACATTTGGATGTGTTTGAGTGCTTTGATCTTGATACAAAAGCTGCTTTCTATGGCCAATGGCTCTCTAAAGATGAGAAGACTATTGGCTAGAGGGGGAAAAAGCCTGCAGCTGTGGTGAGCCTAGACTCAGGACTGAATAGCTAGCAAATGTGTAAAGTGCTGGCTGTTGAGCTGGTAAAGCCAGCACAGCTCCCAGGGTGTGGCAATGCCAAGCTTGGTAATTCCTGAAATACGTTTATACATTTTTATGTTCTATGCCCACAAAAGGAAAAGGAAGACTGCTTGCACTATCTTTCTTGCTCACAACAGACTCCACAGAAGAGCCTTGGTATAGCTCTGAAGTTCCATAACTATACCATTAGTGAGAAGAATATTAAAGGCTGTGAGCGAGGATGGTGGAAAATTAATGAACACATGTAAGTACTCTGCATGGATTATTAATGTAATGGTACCAAATAAACCATCCCATTACTACTGCAGCTCACTCAGAAAGCTTCCACGAGGACAGAAGTAATTCAGTGGGGTGTCCTACCATTCTTTCATTTTGTCCATCCATGCTTTTCTCAGTTTTGAAGTCAGTATCTTTAGAATACTGGATGATGAGGCAAGGCTAGATTTAAAACATCCCTTTTTTTTTTTTCTTAAACTTCATTCAAATGGGAACCTCAGTAAGATTAGTCTTGAAACTTAAGTTTCTGAACTCACTACTGGAACTAAGTGAATTAGGCCCTTAAGAGTACAACTGAAAGAATTACAGAAAGAAGAAAAAGCTTCATCTGTTCTTGAATAGCATGTTGTATTTATAGAGTGAAAATTCAATTTGAATCTCCTACAACTGTGCCTAGATGGGAATTGGTTGCTGGACTGGATGAGTACATAAAAACACCAGTCAAAACACACCACACGTAGTGTGTGTGATTTTTGGTGGTCTTTTTACTAAATAAATTGAAAGATTTCTGATATTTGGGATGGCTGACATAAAAAAAAAGGCAAAATCTGGAAGAAAATATTATAATAGGATCACACTGAGGAATTTTCTGACAGAGAATCCTGAAGGAATATGAGCAGCTTTTTGACAAACCTGCCAATTATGCATTCCACAGACTCAAATGTCCATGGTATGATTCTTAGAAGTGCACTCAGGGTTACTTTTGAAGTACTGCACAAGAACACATGTTCCTGCTTTCTGTTGCAAGTTGCTGGCTATAGCAATAGATCAAGACAAGCTTTCCTTTGAAAGACTGTGTTTTTCATTGAAAATAAGGCTTTTGAACTTTTGATTTTCTGTCCTATATTAAATTTTGAAGGTGAAAAAATACGACTTGAAGCATGAAACATGATGATTTTTTTTTTTGTTTTCCAAATTTTAATTTTTAATGAAAT
>NW_005054320.1:961012-971236 GCF_000277835.1 Geospiza fortis
GGGGGTGTGCAGGCAGGGGACCCCAATTTTTCAGCCTCTTGCAGTTGCAGCCTATGGGATGTTTATTCTGCTATCTTAGATAAAAATGGTTAAGAACCTTTGGGATACTGATATTAGTAAACACTGAGACCAAGCAGGTGGTGCAGATAAGGTTCCATCAGACCTCTAGGGACAGCTTTCTCTAACCAGAGACACTGAACATGACCATGCAGTTCTTCTTTGTCTTTCTTCCAGTGGACATACATTGCTTCACTGCCTTGTCAAGGAAGTTACAGCTGATGAACTTCTTACTTAAAATTCTCAGAGGCAGAAATACCAATGGGTGTCTTATGAGGAGACTATCAGAGCTTTATGTGAGCGCAAAGGTGCTTTATTTGTCTTAAAACTGTTAGTGCAATATCCCCTTGTTTCTGCTACAGCATGCGTGTATCTTCCCATCCCCTGAAAAATTATCCTACTCACTTCTCCAACATATGGGCAGGATCCCCTTAATCAGTTTCTCTCTGGAGCAATGGCACAGAGTTACAGATGGTGCTTTGCAACTTCCATTTGCCCTGGACCTGGATATATGACCAGTAAAACAACAGCAAAAGGCTCCTGAGGGCCTGTAGCTTTCTTTTACCAATCTCATGAGTATATGGCCTTTCTCAATGTGTAAAGGAGATGTACCTGTTTCAGCTTTTCCTCAGATGGGCAGTAATTTCCTCTGCTTTTGGTGAGATGAATTTGTTTTATTTGTCTGAGAAGGGCTCAATGCAGACTTCAACATTTGTTTGTTTGTTTGTTTGTGGCTTTTTGTTTGTTTGGGGTTTTTTATGTTGCTAGGGTTTGTTAGAAGGAAGACTGTGTCTGTCATTGGCAGAAGAAGAAATGTAGAAAGTGTCTGTGAGCTACTTGAAGGGAATCAGACTGGTAAACAGCATTTTGCTGTGCATTTTGACAGGCTGTTTTAGGTTGGGAGCATTGGTGATGAACACTAAAATTGGTGACAATTAGACTTCCTGTTGTAGGAAGTCTGCACTCAACACTGGTAGATTTGGTGGGTGAGTGTACTGGTTTGAAGTCAAACCAGCAGGAGGAATTAGCTTCACGTGAATATTTTGCAAGAGCTTCCAGGTCAAAGCTACAATTTAATAGGAAAATTGCAATAAAGGCAATAGTACAGAAACACTGGCCTAAACAGAGGAAGTCAGAATGTGACCTGACACCCTGTTGGTCAGGGTGGCAGTAGCAGTCCAACTAAATGGTGGCTGCAGTGCCGTTGGTGGATTGATACAGTCTTGTCGAAGCAGTGATCCTGTGAAAAGGTCTCCTCTTTCTCTGGAGATCCAGCGGCAGCTGTCAAGAGTCCTCTGGGTATCAAGTGGTGGTATTGTGGTGTCCCAAGACCCAAATTATATACAGACAGGACTGTTTGGTACATCCCCCAGGGCAGGGAATTCCACAATGGGATAATGTAATTCTGTGAGTCATTCTGGGGAGTCCTTGACTTAGCAGATTTGGCCCCCTCAGAGTGGCAACTGCCTCCCCAGAGGGAGTTATCAGGGTTGAGTCATGGAGAAGGTAAAGAAACACTGCTCCTCTCATTTTAACAGCTCACATAGATGGTAGTAGAAATATGTACTTTTGGTTACACCTTACATTGTAACCCAAGACTGTGGTTAGTGGATTTTTTTGAGGTTTGGGGTTTTTTGGTTTTTTTTTTAATTGTTGCTTGCTTGGTTGGTTGCTTTAGTTTTTTGTTTTTTTTTTTTTTGTTTTTTTTTTGGGTGGTTTTTTTTTTTTTTTTTTGTGGTTTTTGTTGTTGTTTGGTGGTGTTGTTTTTTGGGGTTTTTTTTGTTTGTTTGTTTTTGGTGGGTTTGGTTTTGAGGATTTTGTTTTGGGTTTTGGGTTTGGTGGTTTTTTTGGGTTTTGAGGGTTTGTTTGCTTGCTTCTTTGTTTGGGGCTTCTTTTACAATTAATTTTCCTATAGTAAGAAGCTGTAAAATTAACTCAGATTTTTGCATCTGCTTCCAGGATGTCAAAGAGAAGTCTTATTTTTTAAATTGTTTTCTTCCTTTATTTTTCACATTGCTGGAACAGAATCCCCTAGATGTGTTGACAATATGTTTGATTTTAGTATAGTGAAATAGGGCGTACATGAAAACATATGAATGTGTCCATTCCCTTTGGTAGACCTCACTGGGATGCTCAGGACACTGAGGCAACATCTGTTCACATGGAAACCACTGACCAATTTTTCTCCATTCAGTGACGTGAAGAGTAGTCCTGGTGCAATGCTTGATGTGGAAAAATATGCAAGGGGAATATTTACTTCTGGCTAATAGTCCACTGCTCCATTTAACAATGCAACAGTTCATTTTTTTTCTTTTGTTCTTTGTGTGCATTTTGTTGTCAGTGAGTGACCTTGTACTGCTGTCAAACAAGTGTGGGTGCCAAGTCTGCTAAAAATCAATACAGCCGCCTGTGCTCTTAAATCTACTTAAGATTTGTATGTATTTTGATTTTGGCAGGAATATTAAAGCCAGATGTTTTTAAGTGTTGCATTTTTGAGGCATTTTAGTTGAGCAGAGTAGGGAGTCTTCATTTCCACTTCTAGAACAACATGTACTGTTGATGTTCACTGATTTACTACCTTTAAAACAGTCTCCATTTTTAAAATAATGATTCAACAACATTTCCCTTGTCAAAGAGGCTTTGTTTGGTTGTGGGGTTTTTTTTGCTTTGGGTTTTTGTTTTTTTCTTCTTTGCTTCTTTTAATCTAGTTTTTTTTGTTGCCCACCCCCAATCCCCTGGTAGAGAATGGCATATTTGATGAAAGGAACATTAGAAATTCATTTAAAATGGATGGATTAAATATTTGCTGGCATCAGAAAGTATTTAGGTTTTCTGAGTCAAGTGGCACCTAAGCAGAAGTCCAAGGAACCTCTTTGCCAAAATAGCAATTTAAAGTATATGTGCACCCAAGGCATTCTTTTTAGGACTATTTATTTGAAGGTGGGACATTCAGAAGTAAATTTCCACAATGTTAATGGTGGATGAAGGCTGGGTAACTATTGAGAAATAGTTTTGGTTTTGGTTCTTAATTAAAGTATGGGAACTGACTGTATTTCTGAATTTCAGTGGTGTTGACATTTAAATTGTATATAAGGCAGTTTTCCCATGAAGGCTCCTCTAGAACTCGCCTGGACACTTTCAGGTATTGTGGTTACTATGTTGATCACCAAACAGTGTTCCACATTACAAGTTCAGCTGTCAGCGTGGAGTTGCAGTGCAGTTCGAAGGTCTCTGAGAAGCCCCTGCTGGTGGAATATGGCAGCTATAACATCGGCCAGCGTAAGATGGATTTTATCTCTTTCAACCCTTCTTTGCATTTCAGATCTGTGAAGTAGCATTTTTTGGGTCCAGTAGGACCTAATTAAGTTTATGCAGGAAATTACCTGTTGGGTTTCAGTTCATTTTCTTTTCTAATGTCACTAATTCAGATGACTAGCAAACAAAGAACCTTTCTAGGCTGTGCATAGAAGGTTTGTGGGCATGTGCAGCATGCTCTGCTTTCCTGCATGCACACTGTTCTCTTCTGTACAGTCCTCAAAGCTCCCTGCATGACTATAACCATGGTGCAGTCAGTTGAAGTCTGTTCCTGTTTGTTTTAATCCCCAACATTTTGTTTGCAGTGTTTCTATTGCTATAAGGCTTATAGGTAATGAAAAGAGTACCAAATAACCACCTGCTTATTTCAGTGTTTCCATGTATTTATATACAGTGTGTGCAAATCTGAAATCTGAGCTGAAAAAACAGCTCAAAAAATGGATAAACTCTGAGATCCTGAGTTTTTTCCGCTCCTGTAACATACAACCTGTTTACTGGTACTTTTTCACCTGTGTTAGTCTTATATATTCTTTTTAAGGTGGTAGAGAAGCAGTGTTTTCTAGACATAGTTACTTGTCGCATTAGAGGAACTATATTCAGTATGTATATGTAGAGTATGTAAAAAGAGGAGAAATTTGATTATTTTAGTTTATAAGGCAGAATTGTGTAGTTCATACACCTCCTCGACACAGGTTATTTACCAAAATTGCAAAGTGCTGCAAATTTTAGTTATTGGAAGTGAGACTGTCCTTTAAAACAAAGATGGCCTTCTAAGTAGTCTTGTGTTGCACCATAAAACACTGGCTTATTTGTTCCAGCCCGAGAGAGCCTGTGGTACATATTCCAGGAACAGCTGAACTGGAACTTTAGAGACAATTTTTTCCTCTTCTTTAAATCCCAGTTTTCAACATTTGAATTCAATTTAAGTGCTGGCAGTATATACAGACTATTAAATTTAGATCAATTTTATTGTTCCTTGGAGCAGCTTAGTGACTGTAAATTGAAACAAGCTGGCAATATTTGTGAAAAAGAAATCTTGAGGTTTGGTTGCTTGGTTTTTTTTTTATTTTGTTTTTGGTTTTTTTCCTTTTTAACCTCCAGCATGTCCACCTGGACATTTCAAGTGTTCTACTGGCTTATGCATCCAGCAGATGCAGCGCTGTGATGGCATAAACAACTGCTTCGATGAAAGTGATGAACTCTCTTGTGGTTTGTATTCACTTATTAGAGATCTTGACTGGAAAACAGTGAATGTATTTTCTAATCTTAGAAGGCAGCTGAAACAAGGTGAAATTTTTTAATGAGAATAACAAAAGATGTTTTCATCTTCCTTTGTACATCTGGGTACAGACTATCTGTCAGTCTCTTGAATGCTTAATTCATAGTTGATTGGCAAGGGACAAAACCAAGAATAAAGAAGATACGCACTGCAGAGCACAAGGAAGAAATTTAGATGTGCAGTAATAGTTGTAGTAGGATGTATTTTTGTATGTGATAAAAGCTGGCAATTATTAATGAAGTTCTGTGCCATTTTGATACGAGTTATTTTATTTTTGTGGGGGAACAACAAAGAGGGGTTCACATAGTAGATGAGAGTGATACTAAGCATCACCACCTGGGGCACTCACTGAACTCCTTTGTGCTCTATTTTCTCGATGCATAATGTGGCACTGATGCCCATCCTTGTATTGGAATGTATTGCCATGTATTGCCTATCCTTGAAGGAATGAATGTTGTATCCAGACATAGTCAGAACGGGATTTGTTAGCACTCACAGGAATGCTTCTGTACCTGATTTGGCTTATATTTTTTAAGTTGTCCCTGAGTGGAACTGTAACTCCAGCTTTGCAATACAGGACAACTTGCTTGCCTGCAATGGTGTAAGTGATTGTGAGAACGGAAAAGATGAGCAGAACTGCACCCACAGTAAGGCTGTTCCCCTGAATAACTTTTTCCCTCTCTTTTGTCATCTGTCCATTCCTGACTTGAATTCTGGATGCTGCATTCAAAAGGTTAAGAGGCACTGTCAAATCTCACTTGGGCTATATAATTCTGTTTAATTCTTCTGATTCACTTAGAAACAAGCCGTTACAGATTTTAAACTATTTCTTTTTAATAAGCCCATGAACATCTGTTTCTGCAAAATACTGGTAGGAGAATTAAGTACTTCAGGTGCTTGATGGGGATCTAGGGATTTAAAAGGGAAGCTGGGATTTTATTTACTCTTTACTGCATAATCTGTGCAAATTAATTCCTGGGTCCATTTTACCATCTGTAAAATAACTATTAAAATGATGCTTTCTCTGTCATAGTTTTCAGTGTTGTAAGGTTAGCAGAAGCTGTAAATTTGGCATTAGACAAATAAAAATTTTGAATCAGAACTTTCTTGAACGTTTTAGACTAAATGGATGCTCTGACCTATGAAAGGGAGCACAACTGAAAAGTTCTGCAAGTAACTTTTTAAAAGAAAACTTTTTGACTCCTCCCACAAGACAATCTGTTTAAATGATTACAGGATGCTTCTGTGCATTGACAAGAAAAATGGATTGGGTTTGAGTGCATTTATTGCAAGCCACAGGGAAACAGGAAAATGCTGAGTTTTGGGGGTTCCTGTTTTACTGGAAACAGTAGTTAATAAGGCTAGGTAATAATACTAGTGTAAAGGGCTGCTTTCACTGCAGTCTTTCATTTCACATTTAATACTGAAATACAAAGGAGAGCTCCTTTCCAGAGTACTGGATGTTTTCTCTTGCTATCCTTACACTCTACATCTAATTTTCACTATTATATCTGTATGTGTTAGTGCTGTGGGAAAGGATAGGAGGAAAACTTTGTTTGGACTTGGCCAAGTAAATGCACACCCAAGTACAAATGCAGCTCTATTTGAATAGGTTATTCTGTTTGGAGGTGAAGCCATCCCCACCAAAGTGCTTTTTTTGTCATATTACTTCCTACCTACTAATATATGCACATCTTCTATCTGTGCCGACATGTCTTCATGTATTAAGCTGAGCCAATGGTTGTTTTGGGTTTTTTTCCTCACAACTATTTCAGGTATTCCCTGCACCAACCACACATTCAAGTGCAGGAATAACATTTGCATTAGGAAACAATACGCAAGGTGTGATGGGACTGTGGACTGTGTGGATGGAAGTGATGAAAGCAGCTGCAGTAAGTTCCTTTCAAATATTCATCTTTTTGAACTTTGAACTTTTTACACAATAAAGACCTTTATTTCTTCCTGTTTTGGAGTGGGTACAAGTCAGGCTGCAGGTACTAAATTTTTATTGCATTCTCTCTGTGATGGTTGGGTAATGATCAGCTATCAGATTACCACAGATCTAGTTTCAGAACTTGCCAGGTTCCTGTGGGAGGATGGGCTTACAGTTATGGGGAGCCTTAAAAAGCTGTACTGCTTATTGCAGCTGTGCTGAGGATTAAGGCAGCAGGGTTAATTACAGAATGAACTTGGTTAGCTGGGGAGGCAGCAACTTTTGTTGTCTGCAGCAATGCCAGCCATTTCATTGAAGTTGAACTGTATTTGGACTTCCAGAGTGATATGGCTGCAATGGGAAAAAACCACAAACTTTTCACTTCTCTGATTCTTCCAGATGGTGAAGACCACAATACTTCATAGCATCAAGTCAGGTTCTACTCTTAAATCTTCCTAAAGTAACCTCTGTACAACTTTTAAGTTTGTTTTGTTGTAAAGCAAACAGATGATTGTCACTGCAATAGCAATAAAAGTGGGGTTAGGATTAGTTGCTTAAACTGAATGGTCTCAAGTATATTACATAACATGGATGTGTTGGATGGAACAAGTCCAAAGGAGGTTTGTGAAGATATCTGTGGGCTGAAGCACCTCTCCTATGAAGACAGGCTGAGACAGCTGGGGTTGTTTAGCCTGGAGAAGAGACAGCTTTAGGAAGAAGGCTCTTAGCACCTTCCAGTACCTAAAAGGGCCTACAGAAGAGCTGGAGAGGGACTTTTCACAAGGGCGTGTAATAATAGAATGAGGAGGAATGGCTTTATAATAAAAATGGGTAGATTTAGATACAAGGAAGAAATTTTCCACTGTGAGGGTGGTGAGGCCCTGGCAGAGGTTGCTCAGAGAAGCTATTGATGCCTCATCCCCGAAATTGTTCAAGGCCAGGCTGGATAGAACCCTGAGTAATCTGATTTAGCGGGAAGGTGCCCTTGCCCATTGCAGGGGGGGGTTGCAACCAGGTGATCTTTAAATTCCCTTTCCAAACCAAACCATTTTAGGATTTTGCCTGACCCTCAGCTGTCTCTGGCTTGCTGCCTGTATGACAAATCTGTCAGCACTTGCCTTGGATCCAGTAGGATGTCTTAAGAGACTAGCCATATGCCTATTTTTATTTGGAAACATTAAAGCTACATTTGACTTTCTGGATGTGTTCAGGAAAGGATCCAGAAATATTAACACCTGTGTGTGGGAGCGTGGGATTAAAACTCCTGAGCAGATGTGCAAGCACTAGGGATGGACAGAGTCTCTACAGAAGGGTCTTTCTTCCTTGCTTTTCCAATTAAGAGTTCAGATTTTGAGACATGACATGAGACATGACATCTTCACCTGTTAGTATTATACATTGTCAGTCAGTCATTTCCATACAAAATAATGATTGTACCACCTTGTTTGTCAAATAAATATCCAGTCTCCACATACATTTTTCTTGTATCATTCCCACTGTTTTGGCAAGAAGTGTTTTGATGACGTTGAATTTCTTTCTGGTTGGTCTCTTTTCAGGTCAGAGTTGGCAGTATCAAAAAAAGATAAGGGTTTGCCTATTTGTATATATTCACTGTGATGCTTATTCAATCAATAGATCCCTTGACATTTTTGACACAAGAAATATTTCGGGCTAATTTCTGTAACAGAGATAGAAAAGGGACTCAGTAAAATTTCCAGACTGGTGCCTTTTTATGGAGTCATCTCTGATTTAACTGATAGAATAGCCAAAGAGAGAAGTTTTATTATTATAAAAGGGGAAAGAAATAGATTTCAAAATATTTCAAAGTGTAATATTCTTTCATGCCATGTGTGGGAAGCCCCCTCATTAAAGGAAAGTACTTGAAATGGGGATTATAACCTGAAATAATCTTTTGCAGGCTGTGGCAGTAGCAAGATCAGCAACCTCATCCCTCGTATTGTGGGTGGCTCAAACACTGAGGAAGGTGAATGGCCCTGGCAGGTCAGCCTTCATTTTGTGGGAGCTGCTTACTGTGGAGCATCAGTGATATCGAAAGAGTGGCTTGTGTCTGCAGCCCACTGCTTTCAAGGGAGCAAGTAAGCAGTCTTCCCTCTATATCTGTCCCAAACATGGCCAGAATCCACAAGTGCCTTTAGGTTCCGGAGTTTGAACTGCATGGAGGTGCTGTGTTCTGCTTTTCCCAGCCCTGCGGAGAGTGACTGTTTTGAGGTACTTTTTTAAGACAAAGCTTCTTTGTTTGCTCCCACCCAGGCTGGCTGACCCCAGAGCGTGGCGTGCCCACCTGGGCATGCAGATGCAGGGCCGTGCCAAGTTTGTGGCTGCGGTGCGGCGGATTGTAGTGCATGAGTACTACAACAGCAGGAACTATGACTACGACATCGCGCTGCTGCAGCTGAGCACACCCTGGCCGGACACCATGGCCCACCTCATCCAGCCCATCTGCCTGCCTCCCTCTTCCCACAAAGCCCGCAGCGGGGACAAGTGCTGGATAACAGGCTGGGGCCAAAAGCAGGAAGCAGGTGAGTTTTATCCCTTCCATTGATCTGATTTTGTTCCAGGAGCCTTCACAGCTGGGGCAGTGTGCATGTACCTTCATATGCTCAGGAAACTTGGCTGCTGGTCCCATGGATCTGAATGTCTTCCATATTGTGTTGTTAGTGTAGGGAGCTACACTTACACCAAAATATCACAGGGTTGTCTTTCCCTTCTTATCCCCTCGGAGGTGTGGGACACATGGTGTGATTTCTCTTTGGGCTGCTGGTTAATCATATGTAAAATTAAGAAGCTGGTTATTTGAAAGATAAATGTAATGTCTCAAAAAAAAAAAAAAGGAGGGTGTATTTTTTCCCGTTTCCCTCTATTCCCTTTGTCAGCTTCTATAATATAAGTGCCAAATCAATCTTTTCATTTCAAAGTATACTTTATTACATACTAGCTTTATCAAATCCTAAAATAAAGTTTCATTATGTAAATCAGTGCTTGCATATTTGAGTATGTGGGTGAGGGCTTTTTGGCTATAACCAGATATTGAAAGGATCACCTGGTGATGAGATTGGGCCTGCTGTATGGAAAGGAGGGGAAACTTTAGATTAATTCTGTTATTATTAAGTTATATACCTTACAAAAAAGAGATGTTTCACCAAATCTTTCAGATAGAAAGAAGCAGATGTGGAAATTGATTCTTTATGCTGTGAGAATTTTCATTCTGAAACTGACTCATAATCTTAATCTTGAATTTGGCTCCTTCATGTATGCTGCCCTCACCGCAAATCTATCATGTGATGGTCTAAATATCTTTGTAAAATTCTGTTTCCTTTTTGAAATAAAAAGAGAGCAAATGAAGAAGTCTTGAGATGTTTTGGAAAAAAAAAAAAAACAAAGAAAAAACATTTTGGCCAATCCTAGTGATTATGCCATTGTATTTGGTGTGTCTGAAGGACCCAGATCACATTAAACAATTGCCTGATAGTTTGAAGAGGCTTTCAGCTCTGTTGCAGTTAGTTGTTTGGAATCTGGAATAACTCAATGGTCAAAAGTATCTATGGATATTTTCTAAAGACTTCTTGTTTTATATTTCAATAGATGAGTAAAATGCTGTTGAATTTGTTTTCCAGATGAT
>NW_005054320.1:971261-976378 GCF_000277835.1 Geospiza fortis
ATTATTGATCAGACATTATGTCATTCCACATACGGGATAATTACAGCTAGGATGTTTTGTGCTGGGCTATCATCTGGGAAAAGAGACGGGTGTAAAGTAAGTACCTCAGCAAACTCTGCAAAGAACTTCTCTGGTCTTTCATTGCTGCAGGAGGAGGTGTAAAGTTGACTGGCAGACCAGTTTGTGGTCAATATGTTTCAGTTCTGAAAAAAAGCAATGTAAGTATTGTCTGTCAGCAAATCTCTTCTGTGGGTGATTTCAGAGTTCTGCTGCTTTATGTGCATGAGTAACATCACTAAATTTCAGTTGCAGGTCAAGAGCCAATCAAAGTGTAAGTCCCAATAACAAGTTGAAATCAGGCAATTTTCAGCATGATAGGCTCTCAGCTGAAAAAAAACAAAACTGAGAAAGTAGCTTGTGTCTTTTCAGAATCCCTCCCCTCCAACTTGGAACTACAAGACTGTATGATGAGATGCAGACAATTAGGCATAAATTTGCAAATGTAAGATATTTCTGATCTGGAAAAGCTGAAAGATGATAAATGTAAAGTGCTGAATTTACTTCTAGCGAAAAGTAGTAAAACCCCATAGATACACTGTATATATCTATAAGACACTTAATATTACAGATCTTACATGCCATATTGTATTATACTACATTTATATAAACCATACATATTTACTGCTAAAATAGTAGTACATTTACTACTGAAATAATAATAAGACCGATTTTTATGATGGAGATCTGGAATCTTCAGGATGTTCTAACTTTCACTGATCTACATAAAAATGAGTGAGCCTACAATGGCTGAGGGAGTATAAGGCTCCAGCTGTTTTTTAGAGGTTAGTGAGGCCATTGATATTAAGTATTGTTTTCAATAACTGGAGAATTTATTTATTTATGGCTGCTCAAGATATAGCCAGGGAAAGACATCATTTTGGCTGCATTTTTGTAGAGGCAAATGATTTGTGTCTGTGTCTGGCAGTTGTTAGAGCTAATCAAATTGTGATATTCCTGTTTCGTGAGAAGTGCTGGTGTTCTACTTTTCATTCCTACTGTCCTAGGAATGAAGGAGAAAACCCACAAATTTTACACTCTTAATGTGAAATCTTTTTTGTCATGGAAGGAAAAAAAGTCATCTAAATTCTTGACCTTTTTTGAGGCAATTCAATCTAATCCTACTTTGAGGAGTGAGTGGCACTTAGCACCTTGGAAGAGGTCCCTTCCAACCTGCATATCCCAATAACCTATAGAGTGAAGGCAAAATCGTTTTCTAGCTCTAACAAAATATTGTCTAGCAAGAAGGCACTTCTCTTGCAAAACATCTGAATTTTGCCAAATGCACCTTTTTGCTTTTAGAAGTTGTTTCTTGCGCCCAATATTTTGGTAGAGTTTACTTTGCCACTGGGTGTCTTTCAGAGATGCTCTGTGACTGGCAGAGCCTTACAGGGAAGTATCAGCTTGGTCCAAGGAATTTTCCCCAAATGGTGGCAAATGGTTTTATACCTGATGCTCTGCCAATGTATTTCTAAAAGAACATGCTGTAAAGGAATAGTCCTAGTTGCTTTGTCCTGTATTACAGCATGATGAGATCCTGTAATAAATTTTGAAGTCTAGAACAGACTTAATTTTAACTGCTCTAATTACAAAGAGTAATTATGGGGCCCTAAACATTATATGCTGACTGGTATCTACCAGAGGACAATCCTTAGGATCTTTTTCCTTCTTTAATAAAAAATCAAGAAAAAACCCAACACAAAACAATTAAGGGATTCCATCTGTTTCCATTTACCTTTAATTTGAACTAAGTCGTACAATTATTAAATACTTTATTGTATTTATCTTATTTAAAAATATTTTTTAAAGCGTACTATTTTTGAATTTTAGTGTCTAACCCATGAAAGTGCATACATGTTAAGTAGCAGATTTGGGGTTTATGGTTAAGTATAAGGTTAGGGGAAAAAAATGAATTTCAAATGTAGTCCATGCAAAGTAATATCTTTATTAGTGTCTTTAAAGAGTGAGAGTTACCTTCTCTCTTGTGAAAGAGCAAACTTTGGTAAAACTGTGCAATGCCATCTACTTGAAAAAAAACCCTATCAATTGTTTGAACTATCTGAATTTGAAAATATAATCACTGGAATGATGCAAAATATCTCCTGAGGATTTTTTCCCAGTTTTCGTAATTCATGTTGTAAACACATATAACTCGATACATTATTTTTAGGGTGATTCTGGTGGACCACTGTCATGTCAAAGCAATGGAGATGGAAAATGGTTTTTGACTGGCATTGTGAGCTGGGGTTATGGATGTGGAAGACCAAATTTTCCAGGTGTCTACACAAGAGTGTCAAATTTTGCACCATGGATACACAAATATGTGCCTTCAGTCTTGTAACTTGAAAACTGTTTCCTTGGAATAAAACATGTCCTGGATATCTTCCTTAAAACCATATTTGGAGGAACTGTTCACGGATGGAATCTCTTTGCATGTCTCTTGCTGATTCTGGCTCACATATGGGGCTAATAAATACCAGGGTTTTGAACTCTGGTGAAAAAGGAGGAGGCTGTTCCTTGTGATGGTTGTTCCACGCAGATGTCTGGAGACATGGGGGGAGGTGCAACAATAAACTTTGTTTTCAAGGCACCAACTAAGTGCCAGTGCACTCACCTGTCAGGAAGCTGAAGATACAATTGATTGTGTAAAAAGAGAGCTTGAGGCTTACTCATAATTTCTTCTGAGATGTGTGCAGCTAATACAGAAGTAACAGTGAAGTAGCAGTGAACTCTTTGCACTCTGGCAAATACTACTTTCACCACCTCTTCCAGCAAGGACAGCTGATGGGGAGAAAGAGAGAGGAGACACTGTAAAAAGTGAACTCAATCCTTTCAAACCCATAGGGCCCTAACTTTTCAAGATCAAAATTTCTGCTGCTATAAGTGATTTGTCACATGCTTATTCCTTCTGATTTCATTTTAATTAACTGCATGATTTGGAGCTAATACCTTTTCTTTCGTGCTTTCATTTCTTTATTTTCAAGTTCATCCACCTAAGAATTTGAATTCTCAAGCTTCAGGCAACCTTATCAAGATGAATAAACATGGTGATGTGTGTTATTGCAATTATCTCGTCCTTGATGAAATAAAACCAGTGTTTCTAAAAGGTCCTGGTGTAATATTTATGTAAAAGTGGGTTTGTTTCCTCTAGGCCTTTTTCTGGGTGTTTTTTTGCCTTTTCCATGAAGGAAGGGGCAAAGTATCAGTCAGCAGGTTCTGTATGTGTAGCAGAGACAGGCTGTTGAAAAACAGAGGACTTGAACAAAGCCATCTGTCTGCAGCTGTAGTTTGAATATCTGAGCTGTGAGGATTGCCTTCCAATTAATCCCTTTTGCAATCTCTGTATGAACTGTTCAGATTTGTTTTATTCCCTTTGTTCCTTTTGTATTATTTTTCTGGGGCTGAGATTTCTCCATCTCCTTTTGCTTTTCTAGATTCTGTTCTTTGTGCTCTCTCTCTCTTTCAACACATATCAAATATGTTCTTTCCCCACACACATCCTTGATTTTCTTATTTTATATGCAGAACATGCTAAGCTTGATTGTTTGCTGACTTAAAGCTGCTTTTCCTTTCAAACAGGAAATGTGAACATAAATTGCTTTGCAATTTATTTACCATATTTATTCTGTGGTACCGTCTTGAAGCTGGAAAACTAAGGTGACATGTGGAACTGAGCATTTCTCCTCTCTTAAAGATATTTCTATGAATTCCCCAGGGTGTTTATTAGAAGTTGCCTTCTACACCACAATTCATATTGCCCTGGGACCTTTTATCTGTAAATTGCATGTCTGCATGTCCTTTGCATTGTGTCATAAATGATTTCCCTACTCCTGTGTTTCTGAAAGAAGTGATCTATTTTCAAATGATGGGATCCATATCCTACTTAGCCTGTCAGGTAAACAAAGAGTTACAGTGATGGTAACTTTTCCTGCCCACCTTCTCTGACTGCAGATCAGCTGGCTCCCAATTGAAGCAGTACGGCAAAGGTGAAATAAGACAAGCTTGGGATGTGCAGTGGGGACAGCAGCTATTCTGCTTAAGAAACAGGGTTCATTTGGGGGGTTGCTGCTAGCTTTGTCAAAAGGCATTTGTCACGGCATCATGCTGCAGGCTTTTCCCTCCAGCCGGATTTCTGTGTACAGCATTCCGGTTCCAGATGCTGAACAGGCTGCAGGGCAGGTAAGAGCCACCAGCTAAGCTTTGTAGTAGGAACACAGTAGAAAAATTATCTCTGTCTACTCCTGTGTCCACTGACCCACATTCTTCATAAATTGCTCTTAACTAAAATTATAAAAATTCCCCTTCCCCCCTCCCCACACTTTCTCAGACTGAGATGCATACAAAAAGGAAATAGCCCAGAGAGATAAGGGTTTCAGGTGTGATGTAGCTGATAACATGAAAGATCTTATCTCAATTTTCAATATTTTTATTTCTTTAAAACTATGAGAGTAAATACATGAAAATATGATACAATAGCTCTTCTTTTTTTACACTGATGCCATCCATGGTCTTTCTCTAGGAAAGTCTGCATGTTTGCTACTGCCCATCCTACCAAGAAGGTTTGTGCCAAAAGTATTATTTCTCCAAATGGATGAAGTTGTGTTTCTGGAGGAGATGTCTTCTAGGAATATTACCTACAGTTTCTTTAACAATTACAGCAATTGTGTTAGTCCTGCACTACTCACTCTGTAAGTGTTACTCCCCAGTGTGGATTAGGTGGGATGGATGTTTCACACTATGAAAAGCTCTGCACCAAGCAGCTGAGCACAAAATGTGGGTATATAAACTACTGACTTTCCCTTCTTCTTAACGTATTTGTGAAAGCAACAAAATACACAATAATTAGCAGTGAGTAGTTGCACAAGAATATTGAAAGTGTGCATTTTATCACTAATTATTTTTTGTCACTGCTTGTGAATACCATCATTATTGGTATTAAATGTTATCTTTTGCAGGAACCTATAGGAATTCTTTGTCTACTGTCTCTTCACTTTCTTTAAAAACAGAATGGGTACCTAAATTGTTTATGTACTTTCCCAAATGTCAACACATAGCCATTA
>NW_005054320.1:976420-990372 GCF_000277835.1 Geospiza fortis
ACTTAACAATGAAATCGTTCTAGTAGAAACGCCAGCCTAAACCTTTATCTCCTTCCTTTCCTTTCCTGACTCAGTGCTCTAGTTATTACTGCATGTTTCTCTTAAGAGCTAATACCTGCAAATGCCAAGGACAAGTACATACTTCTGCAAGCATCTTGCTCTGTAATGTTATCAGGTGTGCTAATTTTTTATCTTTTTTTTTTTCTTTTTCTCTCAGCTCCAGCTTTTTCCTTTATTTATATCGGTGGAAGTGTAGAAATTCCTTATTTGACTTATACAAATGACCTCAATGATCCAACATCACAGAAGTTCATCCTGCAAACAAACACAATCCAAAATTATGTAAGTTTCCCCATAAGTAGAGCAATATTTTGTAAATATTTATACAGAAGCAGCTGGGAATGAGGAGAGGACTCATGTTAGCCATTTTTTATTTCCCCTGGAAATAGTAAGTTCAAAGCTAGAAAGAACCTTGGGAGCTTTCAGATTTAGAAAGAGCTACACAGATGGGGCTGTGTGTCTTAGAGTAAGGTCAATATTTTCTAGGTAATAAGTTTCTGGGTTATGGACAAATTACTTGTCTTGAAGGAAATAGGAGAGTGGGGTTTGTTTTATTTTACTTTATTCAGACTCTTTTCCTTTTACATTTTCCTTTTTCTTTTTAATTTTACCTCCAATTCAGTGCTTCACTTTTTAAATTTTCCTTATCACTCGCAACAGTGCTTGCTTTCTTTCCCTTCTTATGAGTTTCTATTTGTGAGATCAGTACTGTTTCCTAGATACATGTGGACAGCAGTTTTGAACACAAAGCTGTTCTCTGTTAGCTTGTATTTCCCAAAAGAACTAATCTAGTGTCTCAAAGCTGCTTTGTGCATAGCCAATACAAGTTAGTGATTCTGGAAGTTTAAAGACTGAAACAAAAATATAAACGTATTCATAAAGACTTTCTTCACAACTAGTTATCAAGAACTGTCTCAGTGAAATGTGATGTGGAAAAGTAAATTTTAGTGGAATTTAATGCACATTTATGATCGTTATTTGATACATTTTGTGAAAACTATGGACAGTGCTTGTAATGTGGGGGAGGACGGTGAGGAAGGGGAAAGAATGAAATAGACAAGCACTTTATAGTATAAGCTATTATGTTGGCACTAAAATATAATTTTATATTTTCTTTTACTTCTATTTCATTGTCAGTTGGCAGAAACATATGAATCTTCCTTCTTGGGAAAGTACTACTTGAAGTCTGTAGTGGCTGCTTTCACGTAGGTGCTGTTTCAGCATATGGTAGAACTTTGATATATTCAGCTGTGTTTTCCTGTTTTTCTTTAAGGCATTTTAAATTTGCTATCTAGAAGAAAATGCACATCTCTGTAAGAGAATTAAAAATGCAGAAATGCATTTAAGTATATGATCTAAGTTTATAGTGTGACTTCTGCCCTGTAGAATTGGTGAGAAATGAAGTCTGATTAATTGTTCCTGAGTCTATGGGTTGTTTTTTTGTCTGTTAATCTACTTTTAATTTTTGAAATAATAATTCAGCTCTTGCAGGATCTTATTTTATCCATTCAAATAAAGTTATCTTTCAATCTCTGAAAACAAATCCTTATATGTGTAATTTGGGGCAAAACACTATTTGAGCTCCTGGTAAGAAATGTAAATCCATTGAGTAGCAGGTTATTACAATCCTGGTAGTTTCTGAAAATCCTGAAGGGTCAGTGCAGAGGTGATTTCAAAAGGATTGTGGTGGAATCACTGAAGTAATAACTTGTATGTGTATGCTCAAGGATTCTTTATTTCAACAAAAATTTGTGAGCAAAAAAAGTGTGAGCATAAAATCATGTCATTGTATGGCGATAGCTTCCATTAAAAATTAATTTCAATGTGTCTGGAGCTGTTATATGATCTTAAAAGTGTGTAATTATACAGCAGGGATGGTAACATCCAATTTCATAAAAACTATTGAAGGATTTCAAGGTGTGGCTTTCAGTCTCAGTGTGTAGCTTGTTAATATGTATATGTCAAAAATAGTCCTACTGTATAAAAATACAACAAAAATCATTGTTAAACAAGAGAGCTTTTTGTCACTGTGTTTAGCAGCAACTATCAGGCACAGAAGTTCAGCTGGCTATGAAACTGTGCCAGCCAAAAATGCAGACCAGTGAAAACGATATCCAAAATAGTAATTAGACTGTATTTATAGTGAATTTCTTTTCCTTTCACAGTGAAGGAGAATCTGGGCTGCAGACTTACTTCTGGAATACATTCTGAGCACCACAAGATATGGTTGCTTCTCTTAAAAAATTAACCCCAGTGGAACAAAAAGAAATCTGTAGTAAACAAGCAGTTCCCTTGTTCAGTTCTGGGGAGGAAGATTTTGGTCTTGTTACAATGGAGCTTTTTGGTATCAATGTACCTGTCATTTAATAACTATTCTGTCTATTTTTCTTTCTCCACTTCATGTCTTTGGCTTGTGTAGTTCATAATTATTACATTTCAGTTTCAGATTCCACAGAATATGATGTGATTATAAGATGAGGAAATTATGCTTCAATCCCAAGTGATACTACTTTGAGGGGGAGTGGAATCCTGTGATAGAAAAATGGCATTTTTGTAGGGCTTATGAACTAAACTAGGCTATGGAATTTCCACATCTTGTGTTTCAAATGAAGGCTGGATGGAAATACCTTACCGCTTTTATTCTGATGTTCCGACTAGAATGGCTGAAATTTAATAGCTCCCACTATTGCAGTGAGCTGTGGCTCCGATTTTTGCTATTTCTAAAAAAATCAAAAACAAAACAAACAAGCAAACAAAAAAATACCCAACAAAACCTCTAAGAAATTGTACATAATTTGGCTTGTGATTAGACAATTTTGGTTTTATATTGTTAGTGATCAATTAGGCAGATATCGTAGCAATTGCAGCTGAATCAGTTCCTGCTCATGATGGTGAGGCTTTGTACTCCCTTGGCCAGAGCAGGAGAAGGTAATGCAGTCTGATAGGAAAAAGGGAACAGAACTGTAAACATAAGAGCAAAAAAGGAATAGAGGAGTCAAGAAATATGGGTAGGTGGTTTTTTCTACCTTGTCAGAAATCTTACCCAAGAACTTATCTTTCAACCTAACAGTTTCTCCATACTGATCTACACTCTATTTTGTAGCAGTATCCTTTGACCTGTATGCCAAGCCAGGTAACAACAGGACTCTAACTCTGATGTGTCACAGACATTTCTTTTATGAAAAATCCTCTCTTAGGATTTTCCTGCTGGAGCTGAGAAGTTCAGCAACCAGACATAAACAATAGGTTATCTGCTGCTGTGGAATGTAACAGGTCTGCCTGGATTGGCCCAGTTTGGATGTTTGGAGTTGGTGACCAATCCAGAACTGAGATCTCTCAGACACAGTCTGAGAGAGCTGGTTTGTTATTCATTCTTTACTTTCTATTGTTAGGTAGTTAGCAGCTTCTGGAAACTCTCCTTTCTTTTTCTTTTTAGTATAGTTATAATAGATGTATAAAATCTATAAATCAATAGATCAATAAATATAATATTATTTAGTAAATCAAGCCTTCTGATCATGGAGCCCATCTCATCTCTTCCTTCACCCCAAAAACCCTTGTGACAACCGTCAACACTGATGAATCCCAAAAAGTCTTTTTATCAATGGAGACTGTGAGTTCCTCCTAATTACATGGTAGTTATCACTCTGCATGGTGTCACTCCAGAGAGCTGTGCATCATACCACTTGTCAGCATATGATTTCCTTCTTCTACTGCAGAACAAGGTCATTACGAGGTAAGATACAGAGCAAAGATGCTTTACTGAGCTGTACAGAAGCTCTCTGAAACTGTACCAGATGGATAAAATGTGAGATTTGAAATACAACTTAATTAAAAGTCTTGGATAGTGTAATCTTCTAATAAAGTTGAAAGGCACTGACAAGGGTTTCCAAGTCCAACTCCCTGCTCCTCAGAGGACTACCTAAAACCAAACCATCTGATTAAGAGCATTGTCCAGATGTTCCTTAAACTCTGACGAGCTTGGTGCCATCACCCCTTCCCTGGGGAACCTATTACAAATTTCTGTGGGGTTTATTCTACACTATGACTAATTCTAATGGGTTCCTTTCCATAAAATTATGGTCACAACTCAAAAACATACAGAATTTATTTTAGAGTATTATATTCTATTACTTTCAGAAAATGTATGTTTTATGGCAGTCCAGTCACAGCTGAATTTCTCCTCATAATAGGGGGTTGGAAGGCTACATCCCCAGAGTCACTGTAGTCTATTTGCATAAGTGAGTTCAGATGATATTTAAATTTGAGAGGCTACACTTCTCCTACTTTTCAGAGTTAAATTTCATGTGTGAGCACAAGGAATCTGTCTTCCTCAACCAAAGAAATGAACAAGTTGTAGGATCTGAGGATGGATGGTTTCAAGAGGGGAACTTTACTTAAATTTTGGAACTTTCAGGAAGAGGTTAGCTGGGCATGAAGATTCAGCTAGGAATCTGAAATGCACTTGTTTAGGAGTGGTTTAACTCAATTGAGTAGGTGGTCCTCTTCAGCTCTATTAATGTACTAAAATTAACTGCTCTCTATGCAACAAGACATAACAGATTGCCATTGTTGGCATGGAATGGACAGAAGGTTTTTGTAAGGAGTTACTCTCAAGTTTCAAAGGAGAATCCTGTTCCTGATGTAGGCCTGCATTTGTTCTGCTACTTATTATGGATTATTGCTGCGACTGTTACTCCATTGTGTATTATTAACACTGGCTCAGCTTTTTAGGAACCACAAATGTGGAGCTGGCCATGAGCATGAAAATACCTGGAAGACAGCAAGACCAACACAGGTGTCCAATGTAAGATATTCAGAGAACATTGATGCAGTAAGCTGTAAGACAAAATTCAAGAATGTGCATTGATGTCTGTCTATTAAAGAACCAGAACAGAATTTGGTGACTGAAATTATGTTAAAAGCCTGATGGTACTTCAGAAAAATTGACTTTTTTGGTTGTTTTTACTGCCACCCTAAAAAATGTGTTGTTTTGCATATGTCTATTAGTTTTGTTCTTGGATCAAAAGCAGCCTAGTGACGTACTTATTACACATGCAGTAGAACTAATAATAACAGTATGTCTATCCATGACAGCCAGCAACAAAGATAGCCATTATTCCCCAATGTTGAGATCCAGGGTCACACATGGTGACTGAACTGATTCTCTTCAATTTCTGTAAACTGCAGTAATAAATCTGTTCAGTGACAAACCCTAAAGCATGCTCAAGCTGAGATGGGAAGGTGTGCTGTGAGAGTAAGTATTTCACGTGGACAGCTCTTCTCATAGCTTGCCTTGCTTTTCTGATGATACTGTGACAGAAGGTACAGATAGAAGATAAACTAGGCTGTCGACTGGGTTGATGAAGATGCTGAAATATTTCCACATGGCAATGTGGAAGTACTTAAATTGTTATTTTATAAATGTTTTGTCAGCTATTATGATAGAAAGGATTTAATAATGTCTGCAGGAGAGGCAAAGCAGAGATTCATTCACTAATGCCTCACTTCAAACGCATGAAAGGAATAGCCTGCTAAAGCAGAAGACAAGTACTTTCAATTTAAGGTTAAAAAATTTTATTTTAATGCTGCCAATCTGGGCCTCAGTTACATCAAAGAACTTGATGCAGGGCTGTGATGGAAATAATCTGTTACTGTGAGGTCTAATCTTAATTGCTTTCATTTGCTGCGCATGGAAAAAGAGAAACCTGTTAGAAATTTTTAATGTATAGATTCACAGATATCACAAAATATTCTGAGTTGGAAGTGACCCACAAGGATCATCGAGTTATAAATAAATGAAAAAAGTCCAAAATACGATGCAGGTTGCAAAATGGAATAAGCATAAGAGTGAGTTACAGAGTCAAAAAATAGCATCTCACATTACAAGCAAAAGAACAGCGGGAAGTAATAGTTGCCAAGCATGGGGCTTCACATTTTGTGTGATAGTTTTTGTGACACAAAACCAGGCTAAACATGGATAGATTGAAAATGCTTTGGGTTCATCTGTTGCACAGATGCTGCTTAACACTGCTGCACTGGCACTTGTTGCCTTTTCATTCCTAACCTCTGCTTCTCAGTGCCACTATCACCACTGAAGTAACATAATCTGGCATTGCCTTTCTGATACTTCTATAGGTACAGAAACTCCAGGGCACTTGTTAAGCAAGAAAATGGTGACATACACACAGAGTGACTAGTCATCGATGCTGGGAAGCCCTAGCATCCTGTGTACTATCAGCTGGGTGGAAGAATAAAAGGGAAGTGATAGCCAGGGGAATATTCTGGAACACAGATGCCCAGATCAGTGTTACTTCTGCCCAGTTTCCCAGAAAAGACAACAGGAATATGGGAAATGTTTTGGGATTATTTTTTTAATGCTTTTTTTTTTTTTGTAACCTTCCAGATGGTGTGGGCCTGGGGCCTGGACTCCTTCGGTTGTGCATTTAACTTCATCAAGTAATGTGATATTGCTTACCTTCTCACTGGACCAAAGAGGAGAAAGCAATGTATTAAAAGCTCACTTTCAAGCTGTTCCTAAAATCAGTAAGTAGTTAATAGAAACGAGCATCTGATGGAAGCACACTTATTACTGATTTTGCCTCTAAAAAAGTTGATATTGCCTTGACCATATCTGGGGGAGGGAATGTTGGCATATAAAGCAGGGAATTATAATTGAGATCCACTTTACAAAAGACTGAGAATTGAACAAAGAAGAGAGAACATCCTTTGGTCTGGGAAACTTTGTCTTCTTGATAACTACTCAAGCCTTACTTGCCAGTCATTGCATGGGTAACACCGAGTAGTGGCAGGGAAGCAGACAGACAGACAGCTACAGTCACTATCTATCTGGGCAAAGCTAGATAGCCCCAGTGACAGAGCAGCTACTTCTGTCAGTTTTGGCAATGTATCCACAGATCATAGAATGTGAGTTTAAAGAAAATGGAAAAGAACAAACACTTCTGGTTTATCTTTGTTCTTTTTTTGAATGCATTGTTCAGTGTAGTTAACTGAATAAGAAAAATGTGTTCCAAACCTAAGACCTACATTCCCAATCTGTGAGGTACTATGGATTTTACATGAGTGCTGTGGGATGAAATATTTTGAGTAATGCTAAACTGTAGTACTAATTTTAGAAGAGATAAAGGGGCTTCACAGGATCAAGTTTAGCCACAGTTATTTGGTAAGGTATAAGTGAAAGTTTTGACAATAAAGCAAGTGACTTTAATGTGTGGAACAAGCCACTGAGGACAAACTCCTCCAAGTGCCACATTTCAGCTTATGTCTCTCTGCATGCTGCTTATCCAAATACTTATCCCATGCACATTACTAATTAAAATGGCTTTGTTTTTCTGAGGATGGGCATTTCAAATTACATTTAGCCCAGGTTTTGCTACAATATTTTTTTTAATTTCAAAATTATCTTATTTTCTGTTATGTTCATATTTGCATTCACAATGTTACCTAAAGGGAACCAAAAGCACTTAGGACTGGATATCTAATAGAGTCCTTGGTAGAAAATAAAACCTCAAAGGAATTGTTCAAATATGGCATTTTCAAACTGAGAACTGATACACAAACTTCCTTGTTTACATGAATTAATCAGTTATCCCTTCACTGGGCTAATTGCTTTTTAATTTTGAAAATACCTACAGAAAAGTCAAAAGTAGATTGGAAGGGGGAAGTTTGTTGCATCCACATCTGGTTGCTTCTTTCACTTACCATGAAAGAATGCTTTTTTAAAAAAGAAAAACTTCAGTCAGAGGTTTTTTTGTACTTACCTTTAGTTGTAATTTGATCCAAAAAAAGAGAAATTCAGTTTTATGTGGAGGTGGAAGTTAAGTGATTTTCAGTTAATACAGGGAAAAAGGGGGGTTGAATACTGTCACAATGCATTCTTCGAACTCTGTATGTAGAGAAGACTCTGCACTTTCATACAGCTGAGATAACTGTGCTCCTTGATGATGTATTTCTCTCCTAGTATGTGGTGGTCAATATATTTCCTGGAATGGGACACTGAGTTCTCCTTATTATCCGAGTTACTACCCACCAAATATTGACTTCACCTGGATCATCAAGGTAAGTGCTGGGAACTCTTCTGAGTATTGATGACTTTTCTTTATCTTATGTAGACACAAAATTGGGAGAAATGGCTTTTGATGTAGATGAAACAGAGAAAACCTAGTGAAACCACTGAACCTGACTTCTTCTCAGGCATGCATTTCTTTCCTGTCCTATGTATAGGTGCCAACTATGGGAGGCAAATATTGCCAACTTCCCGAAGTTTGAGCATTATTTGTGACAGCAACAAATTAATGTGTAAGATGACAAATCCCAGCAGCCAGAGAAAATTAATAATAATCAGAGCTTTTCTTCTATGTCAAAAAGAAAAAATGGTCATATAAATCATGCCTCACATGATGGATACCACAGTGTATTTCCCTGAATTCTGCAGAGCCAGGACATTCTCTGGTTCAGAAATTCACCTCTGAATTTCAAGCAAGTCCTTTGGCAAGAGTTAAAATCTGCTCATGATTTCTACCAACTGCCTAATGTGTCGGTCTATTGTTCCGTTCAGCATTTAACTACTTTTTTAGTTTCCTCGGTAAAGAAGACTTTTCATGTATATAACTTGATACATATTAATAATACTTTCACAGTATTCTTAGCAGCTTATAGCACAAAACTCTCACCTCTGTGCCGAACACGAACACATGGCATTACAAACCTAGCACGAACCTCAGATATAGTGCTTTATGCTGGCTGCAGAAACGCTTACACTCCTTCACCAGGCACAGTCGAGCCAAAGTTGGGTCTAAAAATACTTCTATTGATGTTTAAATTAGCAAAGTTTTTTGGCTCTTCAGAGGCGCTAATTTCAATAATACAAAAGCAGTACTTTCAATCCAGGAATCGGTAGAACAACTTGGAAGCAAAGGCTGTTTTCATTTTGTGAATGCATTGTCAGGGTTTTTATCTTTTGATTTTTAGGCATCATTTCCTGGCTACAAACTCTCAATAAAAATTCTTATAATACAAATTCAAGAGAAGTCTCCAGGGTCCAGTAAATGTGATAAAGACTAGAAATTGGTGGAGTTAGGTGAGTAAATACATTATTTTCTGACATTAATTTGCACTTTGAAGTTCTGCACATTTAAGCATCCTGGTTTTTTTCTTACAGGTATTTACTTTTTCTTTTGTTCCCCTTAGAGCAATAATGTAGAAAACTACAGGATCTTATGCAGCTGCAGCTGAACTGTAAATTCCTGGCTGTGGTCTTCATGCGGGTGAGGAGTTTGTGTAATCAGATGTTTAATTTTCTTTATCACTTGCTCTTCAGTGATTGCAATTTTTACACAAACACTAAAAATAACACTATTCAGAGAAATTTGTCTCTTGGAAGGAGCATATTGAAACAAGCAACAGCTGTTGGATTTAGCTGAATGATTTAATCCTTTCCTGGATGTGGAACTTTTGAGTTTGCAAACCTAAATGGGCAATATGAAATCAAGCATGCCTGAAGCAGCTTGTGTTTACAAGGGAGACCCTGATATTGGTCATCTTGCTGTATTTTGTTTCAAATTCTGCTAATCTCGAAAAAGTTGCAGAGTGGGAGAAATTCATAAATAGGCTTTCTAAAACTTTTGTTGGGCAGTTTTTAACACCTAAATACAGCTGATCCTTACTGCATTATCTTAAAGCTTTTTGACATCACTACCACTCAGTAAAAGGAGACATAGCTGGATGGTAGTGGTCAGTTTGGTTAGAAATTAATATTTCTCACTTTTGCCTTTCTAGATACTGTAAAGCTCTTTCAGAAAACAACAGAAACAGAGAATATGGCTATTCTGTTGCAATCAACTTCCATTCTGATGAGCTGGTCACCCACAGAGGGTTTTATATTGAATACAAAGCTTTCAGTCCCGCAGAACATAAGTTAATAAGCACACAATTTAATTTTTAAGGAGAAATCTTTCAGAAACCCTGCTTGGCAGGTCAGTTGCATACAACTCAACCTGCTTATTTTCTTAACCTTATTGCAGGAGACAAATGTGTAAAATTTTATGTCTTTGGTTGACCAAATAGAGCTACAAATTTAGATAAAAGATGCATTTATAAGCTAGTACTTATTTTCTAACTTTTATCGACTATTCTGTAAAATGGGGAGTAAAATTTCTAAGTTTCTGTAGATCTACTATATGGCACTTTGCTAACACTTTAAAATAGCCAAGCTGCAATATGAAAATAGAATAGCAGAAGGCCTCTAAGCATGACTCTTCTCCCAACCAAAGTTAACCATGAATACCTAATCTTTTCTTGTCTTGGTTTCGACAGACAGGTGTCTGCTAAGGAAGGCAGGAGCCTCCCCTGAAACGGAAAACAAAAATCCCATCCCTCCAAATTGCTATAAATTTTAAATTAAGAGGCTCTCAGGCAAAAATATAGGAGCAGGGATAACCATTCTTTATTAGGGAAGAAAATAAAAAGATAAAATAAACAATGCAGAAAACCAAAACAACGCTGACAGAGTCAGAATATGACCTGACATCCTGTTGGTCAGGGTGTTGGTAGCAGTCCAATTGGAGATGTGGCTGCAGTCGTCCTGGAGTTTGAGGTGTGGTTCTGTTGGAGCAGGGATCCTGTAGAAAGGGTGCAGTCTTCCTCTGAAACTCCAGTGGAAGAGGCAGCTGTTCCTCTGGGAAATCCAGTAGAGAAGCCATGCTGGTGTTCCAGAAACTCAAGATGATATCCAGGTAGAAATGCTTGGCTCCTCCCTCTGGGCGGAGCATCTCGCAATAGGATGCTATAGTTCTTATCAGTCATGCCATGACATTCAATAGGCTTATTATCAGCAGATGTCTCCCTTGAGAGAGGATTGGTTGTGGAAGAGATAAGGAAAACTGCCCACTCAACAGAAGACAACTGCCATACAGATGGGAAATAGAGTACAATTTGCTTGGCAATCCAGGACATGATCCACCCCTTATTCTATTTTCCATCTGCATCGCAATGGAACCTCACACAAGCTCTCACTTAAGACTAGGTTTCCCTGTGGCACACAATGGCTTTCTCCATCTTTCTGCATTACCCACCAAGTGTAACCAGGTCCTTGAGCAGAAACAATCCCACGGGGATGGGTTTCTTTGCCTGAGGTGGGATTAATCCAAACCAAAATATCCCAAAATATCTTTCATACGTACCACAGGGACTTTATCTCCATCCACGGTGTGCAAGGGTTCAGACTGGGCAAGACCAGCTTGATTGATGGACCCTCGGGTGTCGACCATTCAGGTGGCTTTTGTTAAGTTCATTTCCCAATTTATAAAAGTCCCCCCGCCAAGTGCTTTCAGGGTAGTCTGTTCAACTTTCCCGGCAGCTGGTGCACAATAAGGAATATGATATATCCATTCAATACCATGTTCTCTGGCCCAGGTGTCAATAAGGCAATTCTTGAAATGGGTCTTGTTGTCTGACTCAATTCTTTCAGGGGTGCCATGTCTCCACAGGACTTGCTTTTCTAGGCCCAGGATGGTGTTCTGGGCAGTAGCATGAGACACACGGTAGGTTTCCAACCATTCTGTGGTGGCTTCTACCATGGTCAGCACGTAGCACTTGCCTTGGCGTGTCTGGGGCAGTGTGATGTAGTCAATCTGCTAGGCCTCCCCATACTTGTACTTGGACCACCGCACACCATACCATAGGGGCTTCACTCCCTTGGCCTGCTTGATGACAGCACACGTCTCGCAGTCATGGATAACCTGAGAAATACTGTCCATGGTTAAATCCACCCCTTGGTCCCATGCCCACTTATAGGTGGCATCTCTACTCTGACGGCCTGAGGCATCATGGGCCCATCGAGCTAAGGGGGAACAATTCCCCCATATGTTGCCAATCTAAGTCTATCTTCGACACCTCTATTTTTGCCGCCTGATCTACCTGCTCATTGTTTCAGTGTTCCTCATTAGCCCAGCTCTTGGGGACACAGGCATCTACGTGACAGACTTTCACAGGTAGCTTCTCCACCCAAGTGGCAATGTCTTTCCATTCATTAGCAGCACAGACTGGCTTTCCTCTACACTGCCAGTTGGCCTTTATCCACCTTTCCAGCCAGCCCCACAGAGCATTGGCTACCATCCAAGAACCAGTATAAAGGTAGAGCTTTGGCCACTTCTCTCTCTCAGCAATGTCCAGGGCCAGCTGAACAGCTTTGAGTTCAGCAAGTTGACTTGATCCACCTTCTCCTTCAGTAGCTTGTGCAACCTGTCGTGTGGGGCTCCATACGGCTGCTTTCCACTTCAGATGGTTGTATGGTGGAGCTTCCTCAGCCCATGTCACTTGCTCTTGTTCCTCTTCATCAGTGAGACTGAAGTTTTCACTTTCTGGCCAGTTTATAATTATCTCCAAAATCCCAGGGCGATTCAGGTTTCCAATACAGGCACACTGTATGATAAGAGCAATCCACTTGCTCCATATAGTGTCAGTGGCGTGGTGGGTAGAGGGAACCTTTCCTTTAAACATCCACCCCAGCACCAGTAGTCAGGATGCCAGGAGGAGTTGTGCTTCCGTGCCAATCACCTCTGAGGCAGCCTGGACTCCTTCATAGGCAGCCAAGATTTCTTTCTCTGTGGGAGTGTAGTTGGCTTTGGACCCTCTGTAGCATCAACTCCAAAATCCTAGTGGTTGGCCTCAAGTCTCCCTAGGCACCTTCTGCCAAAGGCTCCAGGAAAAGCCATTGTTCCCAGCTGCAGAGTAGAGCATGTTCTTCACCCCTGGTCCTGTCCTGACTGGGCCAAGAGCTACCGCATGAGTGATCTCCTGCTTAATCTGGGTAAAAGCTTGTTGCTGCTCAGGGCCCCAGTGGAACTCATTCTTCTTGGGGGTGACCAGGTAAAGAGGTCTCACCATCTGACTGTACTTGGGAACGTACATTCTCCAAAAGCCTATGGCACCTAGGAAAGCTTGTTTTCCTTCTTGCTGGTTGGTGAAGATATTGTGGTGACCTTGTTGATGACCTCAGTTGGAATCTGACACGATCCATCTTGCCACTTTACTCCCAGGAGCTGGATCTCTCAGGCAGGTCCCTTGACTTTGCGCTTCTTGATGGGGAAGCTGGCTTCTAGCAGAATCGGGATGATCCTCTCTCCTTTCTCAAATACTTCCATTGCTGTGTTCCCCCATACAGTGAGGTCATTGATGTGCCACAGGTGTTCTGGAGCTTCCCCCTTTTCCAGTGCAGTCTGGATCAGTCCATGGCAGATGGTGGGGCTGTGTTTCTACCCCTAGGGCAGTTGGTTCCAGGTGTACTGCACGCCCCTCCAGGTGCAAGCCAACTGAGGCCTGCATTCTGTTGTCAGAGGAATGGAGAAAAACGCATTAGCAATGTCAATAGTGGCATACCACTTTGCTGCCTTGGACTCCAGCTCGTACTGGAGTTCCAGCATGCACAGCAGCACTCAGCTGTGGAGTCACTCCATTCAAGCCATGATAGCCCACAGTCAATCTCCATTCTCTGTCAGACTTGTGTACAGGCCAGATGGGACTGTTAAAGGGTGAGTGGGTTTTGCTGACTACCCCTTGGCTTTCCAGTTCACGGATCATTTTGTGGATGGGGATCACGGCATCTCAACTGTCCAATACTGCCAGTGGCGCACCGTTGAGGTGGCAATTGGTACTTGTTGCTCTTCCACCTTCAGGAGTCCTACTGCAGAAGGATTCTCTGATAGTCTAGGCAAAGTGTTCAACTGCTTAATGTTCTCTGCCTCTACAGCAGCTATGCCAAAAGCCCACCTGAGTCCCTTTGCGTCTTTGTAATAGCCGTTCCGGAGGAAGTCTATGCCCAGAATACACGGGGCCTCCGGGCCAGTCACAACAGGATGTTTCTTCCACTCTTT
>NW_005054320.1:990420-1007607 GCF_000277835.1 Geospiza fortis
AGGCTCACCTTGGCTTCAATTGCTGTGATCCCCCCGTCAGCCCGGCAATGGAAACAGGTTCCGCCCCTACGTGTCCCAGTGGTATCAGGGTACACTGCACACCAGTATCAACTAAGGCATCATATTTTTGTGGTTCTGATGTGCCAGACCATCGGATCCACACCATCCAGAAGATCCAGTTTTCCCATGCCTCTCCCTGGATAGAGGCAGGGCCCCTTTAACCTGGTTATTATTTCTTTCCTGGACATTCATGATAGAGGTACCTTCAAGAGGATCTGACAGATCATACTCGGCAGCTCCATCATAGGAGGTTGAGGCTACCTTCACTTTACTGGAATTCCCTTAGTTAGGGTTTCCCTCCTTGAGTTGACACACCTCTGCTGCCAAGACAGAAGTGGGTTTCCCATCCCACCTTCCCATGTCTTCCCCATGGTCACGCAGAAAGAACCATAGGTGAGCCCATAGGGTGTACCCTCTCTCTCTAGCTGGGGAACGTTGGGCTCTGACTCTGGGGCCTGTGACTCGCACTGGTGCAATGTGGGAACTGTTCCTCCTCACCTCCTCCCTCATCTCCTCTTTGAGTTCCTTAACCACAGCAGAGACATGATCTGGCATCGGGCCATTGATCATACTTTCATAATTTCTAAGCTTGTTGGCAACAGAACCCACTGTCTCTCAGTTGGTATCGGCATTAATCATTGCAATGAAGGTGATGTATTGAGATGGCCCTAGATTTGCCAGACTCCACAACATTTGCCCTGTGCATCTGACCTTGTTGGGGTCATTATCATGCTGTCCATCCCTCCCAAAGAGTACCTCCCATACTGCCATTTCTCTCAGCTGTTGGATCCCTTCCTCAAGGGTCTTCCAGCACATTCTATGTTGGTGGTCCCCCATTCTCTCCCTGTCAACAAACTTCTCTCTGACACTTATAAAAAACCACTCCCAGAGGAAAAGAGACCCTGGCTGCCTTACAAAAAATCTGATTCATACCTGAGTCCTGGGTTAAGGCTCCCAGATTCCTTGCCTCACCACCATCCAGCCGGACACCTGTACCCATAAGGTCCCAGAACCAAAGTAAAGCCTCATGTCCCCATCATACAGTGTCTTTGTGCAGATTATGGAGACTTTTGTACATCAGGGACTCGGTGATGATTGCAACCTCTGGCTCCCCTGTGGGTTGTGAGGGCCCTCCCCTATCTGGGTGCTCTGATTTCATCTTAGATTTCCTTATTTCTATAGGGGCAACTGCTGCTGGCTATGCCTGCCTTTGCAGTTCACCTGGAACCTGGACAGTTGTAACATCTGTAGGTTCCACTGCTGCACTCTTAGACTCTCCCTCTTTGAGGCAGAGGGCTTCTCACCAGCTGGGCAAATGTACTCCTTCAGCATCTGGCCCATCTCATGTATCTCCTTCACTAGACCCCCCGACCCAATCTGGGTAGTTCATATCTGGGGCGGGCTGTGGGGCAGAGTCAGGCTCTGGGGCAGCAGCATCCCTAGCCTCTGTTGCCATGTCAGGTTCTGGAGTAGGTGTCAGGGTGGTTATCCAGGTTAATCTTCCCTTATCTCTAAATGCTAAATAGGCCTATCAGCAACACCAGCCACTGTATGATATCATTAGTACTTAGAGTGGATCTGAACCCTTCAAAAAATGGTGGGACAGACCCAAAGAGATGGTTAAAGGGTTGGGAGAAAATTTTCCCCGGTGTCATTTCCTTATGGTAGGTGCCATTATTAAAGTAACCCCAAAAACATAGTTAGTGTGTGACAGCTCTGAATCCATGCACCTGCTTTCCAGAAGAAATTAAAAATCCATTAATTCCTCGCCTTATTCACCCATAAAACAAACTGGATAACAGCCACAGTAGCCTTGGTTATAGGATCCATGTTTAGATAAGGATCTGCAAATGGGAGAAATACAGCCACGATCACGTGTCACCCAAACTAGGGTAAGCTGGACCACATGGTGTCACTTAATGAGGTTTCTATAGCAGCACACAAAAATTAGATTTCTCAAGAAGTGTTATTCCATTTTTGTGTCTACGCCCTTAAGCCTCATGTTGGGCACCAAAATCTGTATTGGTTTCGACAGACAGGTGTCTGCTAAGGAAGGCAGGAGCCTCCCCTGAAACGGAAAATGTTCTGGATCAATGTTAGATTTTGGGGGTCTTCCAGATGGTGGAACAGGAATTTTCAGGAGATACAAGTATATTTACTTGTGACATTTCTTAGAAAAGATGCAATTTCAGATTTTTTAAATGCCAGGGGTTTTTTACCCAATTAATGTCTAGGTAGCTAAAGTTCTCTGTGATTTCATGAGATCAGTTCATTTTGAGAAGCCTCTTCAAATCCTCAGCTTGCTTGTTAGAATGTAGTTCTGTTCATTGTTGACATAGAAACATTTACGTTTTAAGGTTTCTGGTAAAGATTTTTGTTTCATGGCCTTTCACTCTAAATAAATGGCACGTTTCGTGGTCAGTCATCGTGGGATTCACATTCTCTGAACCTGAGAGAAGCAGATCAAAACAATTCTTATCTCATTTGCTGTGCCTGTGTTTTTCACAAGTGGAATGCATTGTGGAATATTGTTTACCTGAAGGGAATTGGTAATTGGATTCTGGTGTGAGTGTTTTGATTCACTGGCCAATTGAATACATGTGTGTGTCGGGACTGTCAGTGGACAGTCACGAGTCAGTGCAGTTGAGTGCTTGGCAGATTCAGTTTAGATGTAATGTAACATAGTGTAATAAAGTATAATAGAGTAATTAATTAGCCTTCTGATACGATGGAGTCCTCCTCATCATTCCTTCCTTCATCAAGGGCATCCTGAATCCAATAAGTCATTCTATAAGACGCAAATTTTCAGGGATTTCTTCTTCCAACAATGTGGGTCCTCTTTCTACCAGAAAAAGTTACCAACTATTCTTAGTTCTGTGGTTACTCTGGTTTCTGCCTCAAAAATGGTTGAGTCTAAGCCTAGGAATACCTTTTTTAACAAAATCCACTGCCTTTATTGTGTATATCTGTGTGCTCTGCTCCTAGCACTGAGGCAGGAAGCAGATGGCTCAAAGTTATTTAATCAGTTCTTAGTCACAGTCAGGAGGCTTTGTTTAAAGACTCAGGAGGAGTGGAATGGCTGTCACGTGTCAGTATCAAGTTGATGCAGTAGTTTGGGGAATGCTATCTCAGACACCAGCATGGATTGAGAGCGCTGGCCTATATCAGCCTTCCCTGCAGCAGTAGTAGTAACAGGAGAAGGAAAAAAATAAAGTCATGTTTTCCCATATCTTAAGCACCTGCAGTCGCCCACCTGAGGTTACTTTTTCCCCCATTGTTGGGTGCCTATCAAAGCACAGTTACTAAAAATCACAGGCTCTGCTCTGAGCTGACCTGGAAAGCAAATGCCAGCCATCAGCTGCATAACTTCAAGGAGAGGTGACAAGAAAATGCAGACACTCCTGCTTTGAGCTTGTGCTGGCTGGGTGGTGTGTGCTTTCCTCCCACTGACATCACATGCAATGCAGTGAAGAAGACTAATTTACTCCAGATTGGAACTGATTAGACAACTGTGGGACAAATGGATTTGGTCCTTCAATCTGATGTAGCTCTTAATTTGCCTATGGTGCTAAATGGGAGAAAATTTCATTTTACTTCACTTGGACAGAAAGAAGAGTGGTTTGAGCTACTTAGTCTTTCAGATACTTTATTTTCTTGGACATCTGAAAGAGTCAAAGCGAATAAACATTTTTTATATATTGTAAAGAAACAACTTACCATCTAAACTAACTAGTAGTTAGTTAATGTGAATGTGAAAGAAATTCTTGGTCAAGGGCTGTTGCATATGAGACTGCAAGTTTTGGGAAGTGTTTGATAAAATACTTATTTACATCAGACACTGAGCGTAGTAACATAGAGATTAATTTGTACAGAATTTTAATATGAGGAAATATAGTATTTGTAATACTAAAGAGAATGCCTAGCTTTGATTTTATTTTCTTTTTCCTGTATTAAATACATTCCTTAACAAATTAAAGAAATGCTTCCAATCAGTAGTCATGTATCTGTGGTGAATGAATTTCAACCCTTAGAGTAGAGGCAACTAATGTGAATTCAATTTGCTAAGTATATTTAGGTGTCTCATTTAATTCAGACTGCTTGATAAAAATCTTTGATAGATTGTGCCAAGTGAGATTTTTTAAAATATTCATTTTATTTTACAAATGACACAAACTTTAATTTTTAATAATAATTTTAATATTTCTTCATGGTAGAGTCCTGCATTACTGCATTTAGACTGTATAAATATTTCCAGTGTCATTGATTTTTTATTTTTCTAGCTTGTCCTTAGATATGCAGACAGAATGTGCATTCCTTCAAGAAATCAGTTTGAATGTTGGACAGGCTGCCTAGATGGTGGTGCTGAATTGGACTGGGGTAGAGAAAATATTTCTTGTTTGTTGTTTTCTGTAAAGAGTTTTTTCCACAAAGTTAGGAGATGTGTTGAAATTATCTCTAAAGTACTGCTGGCAATCTTTAAGATCACATGAAGCATGTGGGTGAAGATGTAAAAGTGTGGAAAAGAGGCTGTGTAATGTGTCTCTTTAAAGAGTGGGAGAACAGAAAAATCAAGAGGGAATTTCACACCAATCTTTATAACTTTCCAAGGGGAAAAAATGCACAAGAAATAGCCAAAGTAAGCTATTTGTAAATAGTGAAAAGAATATTAAAACCAGCATGGAGATTTAAGCTTTTGTTTTAGTTCCCTGCTGTGAGAGGATAAATAGATAAATTGTACTTTGACACTGTTTTATGTGACAAGCTTATCAATAAGTAAAGAAAATGTGGGGAGAAAAGAATACAGGAAAGTGTTTCCACAGAACGACTGGTCAAGACTCATTGCCAAAGAGGAAGGATATTTTAATATCATTCTGCCAATATTGTTACGGATTGTCACATAATTTTTGTTCATGATCTAAATTATGGATTAGAGTAGGTGCTTATGAAATAGAAAAGTGTTACACAATAGAAAGATGGATGTATTTAAGAGGGATGCATTTGTAAGTGGTCCTGAAAGCTGTAGAATATGTATGGAGAAAAATAAAAACAAGAATATGAGTCAGCAGTGCCCTGGCAGCCAGGAGGGACATCCTTGTCCTGAGGTACATCAGGCACAGCATCGCCAGCCAGGTGAGGGAGGGGATTGTCGTGCTCTGCTCTGCACTGGGGCAGCCTCACCTCGAGTGATGGGGGTAGTTTTGGGCACCACAATATAAAAAATAATAATCTTTAAGAGAATGTCCACAGAGCGGGGGGTAACAAAGATGGTGAAGGGTCTTGAGGGAAAACTGTATGAGGAACAGCTGAAGTTACTTGGTCTGTTCAGCCTGGAGGAGACTGAGGGGAGACCTCATTGCAGTTACAACTTCCTTGTGAGGGGAACAGGAGGGGCAGCTGTCTGATTTCTGTTCTCTGGTGACCAGTGACACTCCAGAGGGAATGGTCTGAAGTTGTATCAGGGGAGGACTAGGTTCGATATTAGGAAAAGGTTCTTCACCCATAGGGTGATTGGTCACTGGAACAGGCTCCCCAGGGAAGTGGTCACAGCCCCAAGGCTGCCAGGGCTCAAGAAGCATTTGGACAATGCTCTCAGGCACAGGATGTAACTCTTGGGGGTGATGCTGTGCAGGGCCAGGAGTTGAACTGTAAAGTTGATCCTTGTGGATCCCTTTCAACTCAGAATATTCTGTGATTCTGTGAAGATCTGAATGGAGATAATTAAACAGACATGTGGATTGCCTAAGTTGCTTTTTTGTGAAAAAATGGCTGGGGGGATGATTGTTGCTCAAAAGCTGACTTGTGAGTCTGAGTCACAAAATACTCTGTGAGTTTTGTTTGTATTTAGTGTTTTGTTGGTTGGTTGTCTTTGTTCTGGGGTTTTTAAGTGTCACACTAGGATGTAAGACAGGAAATTGAAAATACCTTCCTGATCACCAGTGGGAAGGCTTCAGCTAGTGTACTGTACCTAAACTAGGCGTTGCATGTCAAAGAAGATAGGGAACATTCAAAAGATACCAGAAACAGTGACCAGAAGGTAATCCAAGGTCAGATAGTACAGCACAAGTCTCTCTGTCACTGGATACTACCAAAACCAAGGTAGATAAATGTCTGACAGAAATGGCACAGAAACATCCCGTTGACCTCTAGTAGGGAGTGTAGCATGTAGCTGTTGGTCTGCTGTTTGTATTAGAAATTTACAGACTATTTTTCTTCAGGTTGTAATCCAGAACAATTGAACTGTGGTGATGGGAAGTGTACACCTCAGTATAAGTCTTGTAAAGATGATGACAGCTGCGGACAGGACAGTGATGAAAACAATTGCTGTAACTATGTAATTTTAGGTATTTTCCAAAAGATGGTAGAACACAGAAGCAGGAATATGCCTATTTTAATGGTTATATGAGTTGTTTCTAGATTTTTTTTTTCATGGCACAGAGTAAAAGTTTCATAATCATGAACATAAATCATGCAGAGTAAAACTAGGTTTTGGGAGAGTTTAGACAATTAATGAAGAAAAATCCAAGATGACAGGGATTTTAGTAAGAAAACTAAACCACATTTTGCTGGTGATCCTGTTGGAAGAGCACTTTCCCCCCAAATGCTACCTGATCAGTACCACATAATTTAGGGATCAGGGACATAGTAGGCTGGGGACTTTTGTCATATTTTATGGTCTTTTTACTGTAGATCTTCAATGGTTGTGGACATCGCTGATACTACCAATGGCTCCCTAGTGACTTGCTTCATTTTGCTTATGTACTTTTTGTCTTGCTTTCAATTTTGGGGTAACCAGGAGTAAATATTTTTTCCAAAAAACCTACCTCCCACTGTTTAGAGGTCCTTGTAAACAACTGGTAATAAAAATAATAGTAATGGAAGCCAATTGCTGAGATCTATCAGGATTCTCACATAGTAAACTGTGATAGTCCTTAGTCAGAAATTTATTGGAGGGAGGTATAAAGCTCTTCTGCAGTTTTCTCATTTTCACTTGAAAATTAAAATATGCTGTGAATTTTTATTATTTGTAATGCCACTGGTTCTGGTGAAGGCAAAAGAACAGATCTGAGAAGCCTCACTTACTCAGGTTACAGTTATGTAAAATGGGAGTGTGGACAGTTGAAGGGTCTTCTTTTTTGTCAGGGACAGTGGAGACTGAAATTAGTGTGATCATTAATTAGGGTGGGTCTGCTGTCCCCTCTCCATAGTGGGACCAGTTTACACTAGTATAGACTACTACTTTAAGCAGACTAGAATGTGTAGCTTTGAACAACTTGCTGAATGTGCAAGGTGTTGTTAATAATTTGAAAGCATGACTCCAAACGTGACACTATCTTCTCTCTCTTATTTCAGCCCACCAAAGTTGCTCCCCTTATGCATACGAATGCCTCAATGGAAAACGCTTGCTGAAACCAAATCCTGAGTGTGATGGGAAAAGAGACTGTGCGGATGGATCACACTGTGGTGTGGTAATATTTATTTTAAAATTTGTTAGTTACTTGGGAAACTAAATCAGCAATTTGTGTTATTCTTAAGCATTATTGGATTAATAATTTGTTAATCAAATATGAATTTTAAAAAATTAATTTCCTGGTAACACTGTATGCAAATGTCTGTCTTGAATTTTGCACTGTTTCTTTTAAATCAGCTCATCCATTCTGTCTATGTTTACTTATTTCAAGCAATGCACTTCCCGGATAAGCTGGTAGGTCTTGCTGCTTTTTTGTGCTGAGTGAAATACAGTCAAGCTGTGTTTGTAAGGAGGGAATAGAGACAAGAATTATTCAAGCGACCTTTTAAATTGTGCTTAACCTCTTTTTGAGTTATTCCACTCTAGAAAGCGACACAGGAAGATAGACAATGCTTTATATCTGACCTGCCCATTGAGTGAAAATGGGCAAGTACTCACCATTTTACCAATTGCACAGTAAGGTCTAAGGGTAAAAGTTTGTGTCAAGCATGACAAAGTGAATTAACTGGTGGGCTTTTTACTAATTTATTAAATTATTTCTGTTAGCTTGAGGAAGACACCAGCTTAGAAAAAACAGAATTGTCGGAGGTGAGGATGCAAGATCTGAGAAGTGGCCTTGGCAAGCAAGTTAACAGATGGGGGCACGTGGCCACGTGTGTGGTTCATCTGTGATCTCCAGCAGGTGGCTCATATTTGTTACCCATTGCTTCCTGGATTCTGATTCTGCAAGGCATGAGGAAATGATACTGTTCTAGAGTATTTGCAGTTTAATAACCTTACAAAGGTGCTTTCAATAATTTGTAAAAGCTATTCCTTGTCTAGATAAGTTGATCCAGGTAATAACTTGGTGACATGACCTCACTACACAAACACTTGGTGTTGTCTGCTGCCTTCAAAAGTCTTCAGTTTTTGAAGTTATTCTTTTGCTTCCATTGCCAGTAAAACCTGGATGACATAACACTGTTCTGTTAGATGTAGGGTAAACACCATTGGTTTTTTCCCCCTTCTTTTCAAAAGGCGGGAGTTTTCTGAGTAGAACCATGGCCTTTTATCCCAATACATGTCCTATATATTGATCAATGAGTGAAAACCTCATTGGTGTTCAGTTTAGGTAGTGGAAATTGAAAATGCATACCTCCTACATGTGTTAAAAAGGAGATAGAGTTTAAGAATACACTTTTATGAGTTTCAAAGCATGATGCATAGCAAGGAGTTGCTCTTTTAGATCCAGGAGATTAAGTTCATAATAGCAAGTAAAAACATTGCTTAATGTTTTAGCAGAGACCTAGAGTGCATATTTAGCAGACAGAGACCTTCTGAAGTCATATTCTGCTCCATGCACCATGGTTTTGATGAATGTCCTCAAATACTGAAAAGTAGTTAAAATGCAGTGAACTAACATTGCGTTGCTTTCCAATGGGATGTTCTAAAAATACTTTTTTTTACCGATACTCTGTTCCAATGGGATGGAGAGTGTATATGGGCTCACATACTATAAATGAAAAGAGCAATCATGTAGCTATGAGATCAGTCATAAGGATTATTGTCCATCCACAGTATGACCAAACTATCTCAGACTATGACATTGCTCTGTTGGAAATGGAGACACCTGTACTCTTTCAGTGAGCTGGTAAAGCCCATTTGTTCACCTAGCACCTCTAGAGCATTTCTTTATGGAACTGTCTGCTACGTAACTGGCTGGGGAGCCATAAAAGAAAATAGTATGTTCATTTCCTGGGTATGCTTTTTGCAAGTTTGGCTTAGTTTTAAACTCTAACAATGGAATATTTATACTTGTAAGCAAAAAAAAAAAACCAAAAAAACCCCATGACATTTACTTAGTGTGTTTATAAAAAGCCAGAAAAGATCTCCTTAGCTACAGTCTGTAAATTCTGAATGGTTGCTTGGATAGCAAGTGGTAAGTGACAAAATGCACACTCAGGTGTCACAGATCATTGAAAAGCAAATTATTATAGATTTATAAAAATGTGCCCATTTTCATGTTCATGACTCATTTAATCTGATGAATAGAACCTTGCAAGTAAAGAAATCAGTAACTTGCAACTATTGCAGAGAAAGAATTTGTTTCTGATTGACAGCATAGAGCCATAAGCAGCAATAATTGCAATTGCAAAAAAATGTGGAGGATCTTTCATTTTCTCTCTTAATCAAAGGCCTCATGAAGTTCTGCCTCTGTGTAGCTTGGAGCAGCCAGCTGCAGTGAAGAGGCAGAAAAAAGCACACTGATTTAGAGAGGGGTGGCAAGGGAGCCTGTGGGATCCTTGCCCTGTCTCAGCATTAAACAGCTTGAAACCTAGGCTTGGGCAGCATCTCAGCATGTCAGAGGTATCAAGATATTTAGCTCACAAGGGCACCTTATGTCAATACCATAGTTCAGAATTAAAGTCTTAGCATCATTTGTGAGTTACAGACTGTTCTTTGGTGTTTCTTTAAAATTATTTACTTTTCCACACTCAGCTTTATTCCTCAATTTCTTCCCTAGAACTGAGAGAATGGAAAACAATACAGAAATTGCATTTTGTAGGACTGGGATGTTGTTTGGAGCATGGCCGTGGTTTAAACAATAACAAAAAGCTTCAGGCATAATTTAAAATGGCATTCAAATTTAGTCACCCTGTGTGCAGTCTTATCTTACAATTTGCATGGGCTTTTACTACTTTCTGACAGAATAAGGTCATAAGGATAAAGGGAAATGGAAAGGTGGTGCATGGTGCATTGGAACATCTATGGCTATTGGGTAGTGTGAACAACCCAGCTTTCAAAAATTAGGGCAGGCACCATTTGAAGGCAAGGGAATTACTCTGCTGTCATTAGCTGGGTAGATTTTGAGTTAGAAGCAATTCTCTTTTGTTTTCATAATTGGTATCTCTCTAAGAAATTTGTGCCACCTTAACCTCTGCAATACCCTTTGTATTTTTTTCTAGGTCATCTTGCCAAAACACTGCAGGAAGCTTGAGTGAGAATGATTAACCAAAGTGTTTGCAACAAGCTCTATGATGATCCTACTACTTCACGTATGCTGTGTGCTGGGAACCTTAATGGTGGTGTTGATGCATGCCAGGTAATCTGGAACTGGTAGGAAAACTACAGAGGAATGATTGCTTTCATTGGAAAACTCTTCAGTTTCAGGTTGTTTGTGTGGTGAGGGTTTTTTTTTGTTTGTTTGTTTTTTGTTTGTTTGTGGGGTTTTTTTGTTGTTTTTGTTGTTGTTTGGTTGTTTTTGGTTTTTGGTTTTTCTTTTTTATTGAGTGCGAATTTATGGTTAATTTAACATGGCAACTAAAAGCTCCCCAAAATAAGGAAGAAAATTCATCATGGATAATCTCTGACTCTCTTGGGAAATATCATTTTGCAAATGCAAGGGGTAAAATGTATCAAGAAGAGTTCTTTTTCTTCTTCAACAGTTATATTTCATACCAGAGAACAAAAATATAACGATAAAAGGAATCATCTGCGCTAAAAGGTCCACCTGTGAATTGCGCTATTTGTATTAATTTCTTTTTATCTTTTTTAATATCTGGGTGTGGAATTGCTAAAATACTGTGAAAGTGTGATGAGTAATTTATTATTACAGTTGCAAAGAAATACAAAAGGAAAAGCTAAGCTAAGTTTTGGAACTGCAGCTGCAATGGTGCTTTTTAATTTCAAACACTCATTCATGTGTATAATTACAAGTTGTGACTACATCACAGTAGTGTAAGTCATAAAACCCAGTTTGTTTACACACACGATCAGAAACTGCTTTTTGGTTATACTTCTCTGTCCTGACTCTGCCTTCTTTCTCCTAGTACACTAGTTGTGTACTTCATTGGTGTTCAAACCTCTGATGATGAGTATCAATCTTGCAAACATGTTTTTTATACCCGTTACCATGCAAAGGGGATAGAAATTTGTTACTGAATATTAGACTGAGGAAATTTGGTACAAATTTTGTGTAATATATAAATTTTATTATTTTAATGCAATAGGATAACTTTTGCAAGATTGTAGCTCATGATGGGTCAAACTTATTTAACACAATAGACTATTTGTAGAATTTTCTTATAGTGTCAAAGACCTAATTAAATTAATTATTATTTTTATTAACATTATGTAGAGTTTATCTGCAAACTTTGACCTTGGAATTGTTTTGCTAAATTATGTCAGAGGGGTGGTGTTCCTCCTACAAATGTGTTGCTTAAGAAATGCCCTTGAATTTTCAGATGGGCATTTTTAACCTATTCAGCTGTACATCATACTGGACATTTTCCAGCATGATATGCTGTGTCTGAGTTTTAGCATGTTGGTCTGAGTTCTAGCATGTTGGCCCTCTGGGTCTTTAAGTTCTTAGTCTGGGTAGCATCTTTACTTTTTTGGGGGAGTTGGTTTTTTTTTTTCCCCTTTCTTTCTGTCACTAGTATATATTATGTAATATAGAGTATGTGTTTCCTGTACAGTGCTAGAGAGGAATGACACTGGGAACTCAGGAAAGACCCATAACACCCTAAACCTGCTTTACTATGCTTTCAGACTTGTGAGGGCCCTGTTCTGTTTGACTCCTTCCTGGCCATGTAAGCTGTGCATATGTTGCACAAGTTATGTGAAGCTTCCATCTTTAGAGGACCTGATACACAAGAAATAAAAAAATCACCCTTTCATTCTGTTTTCTTATCACTCTAGAATGTTCTTTGATCTTGGTTCTTCTGCTTAGGATCCTTCCTTTCCCTAGTGGTATACAATCCCTTTGGTCTCTCAGAACTGGCTGAGTAATTGGCTGAGCCGCCTTTCTCAAGTCACTTTGACATCACTCTTGGATCATCAACATTTCTAGTATGACAGCAGCCTGAGAGAAAGGAAGAACTCTGGCTTCTTTTCTTATCTCTAGATAATTTTGTACCATCATAATAGATAATTTTGTTTGGTTGGGTGATGAAAGCTTTGTGTTATTACTCTTTTCTCAGCACATGGTTTTCTCCTGACCTCTTACATGTTTTTGGCCCCAGCTGGGGGCTCAAACAAGCCCTAGGGTGAATTTGGAGGCTGCTGACTGCCTTGTGTGCATTAGGAACAGCTGCAGAGAGGAGCTGTACTGTTGTTGCCCAGAGCTCTGTCAACAGACTAGGTCAGAGAAGGTTAAAGTAATAGAAGGCCAAAAAAAACATTGATGAGCCCAAATGCACTTTGATCCTGTGAACTGAATTGAATGGAACTTTTTATTTTTCTACACTGCTGTGCAAACCTGCATGTTCCATTTGAGAAGCCTGTTCTTATTTGCACATTCCTTAGTCTTTGTTCCTTCTTCTGCCTCTACAAAGTAGTCTACTGTAGAGTCAGTCTTGATTATAAAACTGCTGATAATACTTAATTGTGCCTGGTTTGTTTGTTGGGTTTGGGTTTGTTTTGGTTAGTTGGCTTTTTTTATTTGGAGTGTGTGGTATCTTTCTGTTCCTATTTAACACACAGTATAAGAGATCTGCCTTCAACCTGTGAACATTTTATAGTAGATTTCAAATTGCAGTAGAATTCCCTATTTCAAGCTGTAGTAGAATTCCCTATTTCCATCCCTGTCTTCTTCTCTCCCTATTTGAGCTGTGGTGAGTTATTCTATGAATTATCAAGGAGTAATTTTATAAACTGCTTCTCGCCATTGGTTTTATATTGGTAAGTGTGCTGCATCCATAATTTAAAATAATTGAATAAATATAGCATCTGGCTGGGTACATTATATCTAGAAGTAAGTTTTAATTAATATTTGAGAAAGATAGGGGCAGGTATTTACTGTTCTTAAATAACCTAATTTTTGTTACAGTGCTCTCTGTGTGTGCACTAACGGCTGGACTTCCTTCATTTTGGGGAGACTCTGGAGGTCCCTTGGCCTGCACAGGGAAGGGCAATAGATGGTACCTTGCTGGCATCATGAGCTGGGGTGAAGGGTGTGCTCGGCGCAATCGTCCTGGTGGGTACACCAAGGTAACAGCACTTTATGACTGGATCCAGCGGAATACAAACTGGTGAGCCAAGGACAAAATGCAGATCACCTCTGTGTGAAGATGCTTCCTGCTGCAGTCAATTTGATGATACAACATGAAAATGCCATTGACTGTTCTTTGGTGAAAGAATACATTTTTTAATGAAGAAACTATCATTTGTGATTCATCTAGCAATAACTGTTCAGCTTCAGAGGAACTCCAGGCTACTTATGGATTTATCTTCCTTATGCAGAAAGAGCACTGCCTTAGAAACAAAATAAAATGGGTTATAAACTGTAACAAAAATCCAGCCATACCTCATTTGTAACCCTTCTCTCCTTCCTTGTCCCTTGTTATCTATATTTATTTCCACATATGCATATCTGGATAAAAATGGCCACATGCCATATATATTCAACTCTTTAGGTATGTTACAGGATTCTAAACATAAGCAATTATTTCATAGTTCTCAAAAATTTAAATAGTGTATTGTGTATAAATCTGAGATTAATTCTTTCCAGTTATGTGCGACGGCCTGTCTTTTACTTTCTGGTCTGTAACTTTTGGGGTCTCTACTGTGTTTTCTTAAAAATACCAGATATATAGCTCAAAAATGCTAGGATGCAAGAAATTTTCATTAAGTAACTGGAAGAGTATTGTTTAGGTTCTTTGGGATGATGTCTAAATAAAAGGAAGGAATGAATGAGTTGTAATTTATTGAACAAAAAGAAACTATAATGCTGTCTTAAATTCTCTTCAGAATTTGAACTAACTGTAGGGTTTAGTATTTGCAATATGTTACATGTGTACTCCTCCAGCTCTGGCATCCATTGTGAATTTTTAGCATGTTCCTGGTAGGTTAGGATTGTTTTTCGTCCTGTCCACGGTCCACAGTAAGTAGAGTTTCAGGCTCAGGAAATTTTTTTTTGTGTATCTTTCTGGGCTGTGCCCACAAGGCCACACTAAATTGAAATGGACATAGAAGGAAGATGGATTTATGTGGTTGGATGCATCCTTGGGCTCAAAGAAAGCAACATAAGAAATGACAGCAACATTCCTTTAACCCTGGTAGTAAATCTAAGCTTTTTAATTTTAATCTCCTGATGAGTTTATCACTCCAAATCTAGCCAATTTAAGGTTTCCAAAGCTGTTTATGGGACTTCAGAATACCAGTACTTAGCTTAATAAAAGAATTGTCTAGATGGCCTTAAGACCATTTAGATGGTCTTTAAGCTGTGCTCAATATTTGGAAGTGTTTAGCTTTCACCTTTAAGATATATATATTTAAAAGATGAACCTGGCAGTTTGAACACCTTTTATTGCTGTCCACACAGCACATTTACTCTGCAGTACATAAGTATGTGATCTTTGTTTAATGTCAGACATACCTTGGCAGCATGTGGGGGAAATGTTGAAAAGAGCTAGCACTGTAATCTGCATGCAGTGAGACTGCTTTTTCTAACACTGTTATTGCTTTTCCTTCCTTTCTCCTGTTGGGCGTCTTGCCCCAGCTAGTGTCAAACTTACAGCATAACCTATATTCAAAGCCTGTATATTAGGAGGTTTGTTTCTTTAGTAGCTACTCAATTATTCACATCTTCCTTTTCAATAAACATGTGCTAAAACTGCAAGGGGCTATGTTTTGTTTGTTTGGATGTGCCTCTGAAACTCTAAACTCCATGTGTAATCAGAACTGCATTGGTGCCTTGGACTTTCCTGTTTTTGCAAAGCTGAAGGGTCAGAATTTCACATGGAAGAAATGCACAAAGTGTGGAAGTTAGATCCCCCAGATGAAAGAAAGACTTCAAGCAGTTTCTTCATAATTACGTAAAATAAAATAAGGACTTTGGCCTTTGCATGATGAGATCTGTATAATCATTAACTCTTTGTCTTAGAGGAACAGTTTTGATTTCAGACAATCCAGTAGGAAGGTCTACTGTGAGTAGAAATTAAATAATTGAGCCTGATATCCAGCAGGAGTAGTGAGAACCAGACAAAGGCTTTTCTAGTGTCAGATGTCCCAAGTAAGATTTTGTGGATCCAGACACATGTTATGATCTTGATGACTGCTCAATTTCACCTTCAGTCCTCCAGAGCTTTAAAGATTCTCAGAACCAAAATATGTGGGGTATAAAATTTGTATTTCTTTTTACTTGTGGAATAAACCTAAGACGTGCTCACTTTCATGGAGTGCCTTTGCCTGGATGGGTGTGACATGATGTCAGGAATGCAAACCCTGGGTGTGCTTCAGGCAGCAGAACCAAGGTGAGTTGCACAAAGAGAAAATTGGAGTGGTGGGAAGAGGGAAGAGCACCCTGAGCTTTTGGCAGGAAAAAGGATTGGTGCTGTGAGTGGCAAGGGGGTTGGGGAGAGAGGCTGTGTTTGGTTCTCAATGCATGATACTCTCCCTGTTCTGGGACAAAAGAGTAAGGAAGGGTGTGGTTACCAGGGGTCTGCCCAGACCCTTTGAGTCAGAGGGGAGAGAGATGCTCTGTGGGAAGGAAGGAGAAACATGGGGATGGACTGTGAACAGGAGAAAGAAGATGAGGTAGGATCAAGGATATTTAGGAGGCTGGGGTCGTAATCACCCCCTGGCTACAGTAAGCTGGTGTGAGTGACTCCTGGTGCACATGAGAGTGCATGTCGGAAGCTAGTGCAGACCAAATCACCATGGTTGTTTCATAAAAGCATGTCCTGTAGAGCACAGAATGAAATTGAAGCCCATCTTTCTCTTCTCTTTATCTATGTCCTCTGGGGTTTTTTACCTGAAAGCAGCTTCTCAGGTTTAGGTTGGATAGTATGTTGAAGGACATAAATGGTTCTTTAACACTAGCTATGATTTTAGGCAGTATAATAACTAGAGGGAGAGCAACTTACAGCACAAGGGTCATTAGTGTTCATTTCTTTATTGACTATAGAGGAAGACTAGAATCACAAGTGTTGACAGAGTCCCAGCCTAAGCAAAAAAACATGCTCTATGAACTTTTACTCTGTGCTGTTCAGCATCACATCTGTTTAGCTGCATGGATAACAGTAATAACATTTTATTGTTTTGGCTGACAGCAGCAGAGAAAACACTGGTTCCTTTCAAAATCATCCCAGCGTTGCTGAAGGTTTAGTCACTTGCTTGTCAAGGGCTGGTATGGGCAGGTAGGCAAACTGGAAATCCTGGTATTGCACAGCTGAGAGTCAGAGTTCTCATGGCTGTGCAAATCGATACTTCCTCTGCCTTCCCTTTCTCTGCAGCTAGGGCAGCCAACTTCATTTGTTCTTCCAAGGAATTCCCCTAATTTAACAGCATTTTGAGACCTCTCCTGTGAACACTATCCCCACTCTTCCTGTTTCCAGCCTCGTGTCAGAGCTACTACTGACCATAATTGCAGCTGAAACAAGAAGGAAATGAGCTGGCTCCATGCTCACTTCAGAGACAGAGGTTCTCACAGAGGACCCTCTTCCGAGACAGAAGCAATGAAAAGGCAGAGTTCTGCTCAGGAGCAAGAGATTATTGAATTACGGGAACATAATGTGGAGGAAAGTGAGACTGATCATGACAAGCCTCTAAATGCTCAAACGAGAAAGGTAGGAATTTCATTTGGTCATTTGATCCTTCCTGCGGGGGAAATACTACACAGCAAGAAAAATGACACTTGAAGGAACATTTTGTAGAGGTTATTTAATTTCTTGTTTGAG
>NW_005054320.1:1007651-1012993 GCF_000277835.1 Geospiza fortis
GGGAAAGAGGCTAAAAAATGTTAAATGTAATTCTTTTTCCTTGTCAATGAAGTGTTCTGAGAGTGGGATTTTAAGCATTAATTTAGGAAGCGAAACTGTGGTTCTCTGAGTTTTGCTTTCTCTTCTAATGTGCTATCAGTGGGATTGGGCTCAAAACCAGAAAAAAGTTGAAATAAGTTTTAAAACCAGGCTTTCTTTCAGTAGAAGTTAACCAGGAAACAGTGCTGCCAAACAAAAATAAGATGTCCTCGAACAGAGTATGCTGGATTCTCTTTATCTCTGAGTAATTTTCAGTTGCTAACCATTATGAATTTGAATTAACAGAATGCTCAAACCCTCAGTTAAGATCAGCACGTGAATCCTAAGGGACGTAGCTCCTAGTCTCTATTTTAAAGCTACAGAACAGACTAATTCTGGCAGAGGAATAACATATTCACACGTGACTGCTGTACAGTGAATTACATTACATACTGCAGGAGTATTTGTGGTGGTGCGAAGATGTTTCCTGCTTTTCTGTGGGCACGGCTGACTGCCGGGAGCTGTCTGCCTGAGGTACCGCCTGTCCCTTACCGCCCTCGTGACTTCGCTGCTGCCTTGGGGGAGCCCCGCTGCTCACCTCTGGGGCTCATTTATTCCGCTGACTAGGCAAAAACCCCCCTTTGTTCTCTTGTGTCAGGGGTCAAGTTACTTCTCCCGTTCTCTGGAAAGCTGAATCAGCTCACTGCAGGGCCAGACACATTCCAGGAGGTGCAAAGCGGAGCAGCAGAGGGGGGAAGAGAGTCAGGGATCAGCGAGGTCTGCTGGACTATCTCGAGAAACCTTACCCTTGGGCTTATCCTTCTCCTTTCCAAAGCTGAGTTTTCATTTGAGCTCTCTTTATGCTGATTATAGCAAGTGGCTTCCCGTCCTATACAGATTACTGGAAGTTACAATGCTCTGCTTTCTGCTGAGCTGGCAGGTTAATCAGAGCTGTCCTGCCCACCAGGGAGAGAATTTCTCGGCTGTTGTTGCTTCCCCCTGGCCTATTGGCAAAGTTCAGAAGGCGTTGGACTAGTTGTGGAACTGAATGTTTTCTTGGGATCAAGCCAGTTTGCTATGTATGGTTAAGAGTTGTGTTTTGTGATAGCCTAAACATGCGGTGATGTGGTATTAACATGCCCTCTGAACAGAGAGAGACATAATTCTCTCTCTCAGGTTTTCTCTTGGAGAAGCACAGAGGGAAAACAATTTTTAGATCTGCTTGCTGCTCCTGGTGTTTTGCACATGTGGAATGTGTTGGGAAGGTTGTTTACTTGAAGGAATTTGGTAACTGGATTCTGGTGGAGATTGTTTATGTTAATTAGCTTATCCGGTCCAAGCTGTGTGGACTGTCAGTCTGCAGACAGTCACGAGTTGTTAGTTAGTGGTAAGTATTCTTTAGTATTCTTTGTAGTATAGTTATAATAATATAATATAATATAATATAATATATAATTTTAAGAAAGTAAGTATTCAGCATTCCAAAGTTTTGGAGTCAGACGCAAATAATTTCCCTTTGTCGGGGCTCCTGATTTTACTATATGATGTCTCAATCAAAACTTGGGCTTGACAGCTGCCTGTCTCAACTGATGGGGCTATGGCTGATTTCATAGTTGCACTCTAGGCAGTAGCTATTGGCTTTTAAAATTTTTTTTAAATACAAAACTATATGCTAGTGTTAAGTATTAAACTGAAATTCATACTTCTATAAAATATATATATATTTCTATAAAATATTTTAAAAATCGAATAACAAAGTAAATGAGATGACAGCTGAAAGTGTGCTGTCAACAAAACCATACTCAGTGTTTGCCTTTCATGCTCCAGCAGAGCAAAGTTCTGTGTGCAGAGGTGTCTACAGAGAGCATTTTCCTTTTTCTGCCTCTATTCCTGAAGGAATCTCTCTTGTAAGCGCTTTCTCTGTGTGTCTGTTTTCTCTCCCTGCTCCCCTGCCACCACATAGAAGCTTTTAGACAGCTGCTCCATTCAGTTAAATTCAGTGAAAGCCTCTCTGTTATTCTGTGTTCTTAGAAAGTTCATAAAGTAAAGGAAGAAAACCTGGATTATTGCCTCCAGCAGCAGCTCGTTTCTGTCAATCTGCATGTGTGTCCCAGACAACTTACAGCAAGTGCTTTTCCTTACTTGGTACTGATAACAGAAAGGACATAGAGTTTATTACTACCATTATGGTGGATGGAGAGGGAGGGAGACGAGTAATTAAAAAGACAGCATGGTCTGCTTATGAATTCTGATTCTTCTGGCTGTGGAACAAAACAGATGAAGTTATCTGTTTTGCCATCCCCTAAGCTTTCTCCTTCCCCCCCCCCTCCTTTTTTTTTAATACTTATCCTGTTGGATTAACTCATTAAAAGACTAATTTCTGTCATGGCTTTCAGTCTTATAAAAAATTAAATAACAGGCAAGGTATTGTCCTTTCTCTCCCATATGAATGTACATACCTGCACAATTGCTTTGAGTGAAGTTTTCTTTTGACTTCACAGAGCAGGTGAGATTTGCATTAAACTCTCTGTTAAATACACTCAATAGCCTTCAAGTTTCCAATCTTCTGAAAAAAAATAAGTCAACTATAAAATTCTTAATTATTTTACAGAGGGTTTAAGGCAATAGTATCTATTGAATAGCACTGCCTTTGCATTGGATGCCGGCATCCAGAAGCTATGCAGGTTGGCATCATCAATGCTGCAGAGGTGAATGATTTTGGAAATACCTCCAGAGACACTTTTTTGGTTGGGCGAGATGAAAAACATTAAAAGGAAAGCTTGCGGAATATGTAAATTTAATTCACATAGTTAAAAAAACCAAACATGGAGCCAAGAAATCACCTTTGCAAGACTTTAGCTTTATGGGCCATTCGGGAGTTGGAACTTCTGTGCAAAGGGGAATGATCTCTCTCAAGTGAATGTCCTTTCCCTTCTCTAGGTCTGCATTTTGTCCTGCAGCAGTAGTCAAGGCTGGGAACCCCTGATGTAGGGCATTGCTTACCAGTGAGGTTCTCCCATCTATGTGGGGGTTTTGTTTCTAAGTGTGACAGCCGAGACATTTTTCAATATATTTTCCGGCCTTATTTGATTAATCAGTATGCCCTTCTCTTTTATACCTAGGAGAGAGATGCCTGGAAATCATGCAGGAATGTAGTTTTCTGGAAGTGTAAACTATGGATGATTGTATCTGCAATATTTCTAGTGATCTTCCTGGTCATTCTCATCAGCCTAATTCTTTATTCTAGTAAGTATCTCGCTCTTGGCTACAGTAATACAAACATGCAATATGTACACTCTAGTAGAACACAAATGCAACAATAACATCCTTTAATGTCCTTCAGTAAACTGCTGAAGGAACTGGGATACTGACTGCAGAGGGTGGTATTGTAGTTCGGTAGTTCTTGTGGATGCTTTTATCTTAGCAGGCAGCAAGCAACTTGTATCCTGATCAGGTGACAATTCAAGTTTGTAGCTGAGAAAATATCACAAGCAGAGATTTGGATATGAGGACAGAAATTATGTTTGTATGTTTGTTTGTTGGAACAAGTGCCATGGATGACTTTAGGTCCCATGGGGTCACTGCCTGTCAGACTCCCAGGGCAGATGACTTTTGCCAGTGGAGGTTGGTGGTTGACTGCCAGGTGCTGTCACTTTTTTTAGGGAACGTGCACTTTCTTTCTGTCTTTCCCAGTCAGTCTTTACCTAAGAAATCTATAAGAAAGCCAAGAGGGTTGTTTTTCAATACTTCAGCTATCTGAAACTTTTTTCTCCCCTTTCTATCTCCTTTTAATTATTAGATGTTTACACAGATGAGGATGACTACTGGGATCCTGATGAATTACTAAGCAATGGAAATTTTCACAATTTTTCAGGAACATTGGAGTTAATGTGTGGTCTCCCACACTTCTCCTCCGAGGACATTACTAAGAGGGTAAGTGTTTATGTGATTCTTGGCAAAGATGATTCTGCTTCAGTGTTTTGCCTTTTAAGTTTCTGTTTCTCTGCGTAGCAACTCCGTCATTTGCAAGTCCACAAATAAATTGTGTTGTACTTTTTAAAGTTACAATCTAGAAAAAAAATAATTGTCTGCTTTTAAGCACAATAAAGTATTGACTTTTTTCCCATAAATTTGACCATTTATAAAGACATTGTCTTCACCTTTTTCATAAAATCATTGAATAATTTAGGAGAGGCCTGGGAAAGTCATCTAAGCATAATATGGGCTAAACATCCTGTGTGCTGCATTCTCTTATGAGTACATGATTACAGTCTGGGTTTATAGCTCTGATTTCTGCTGAGCCAGCACAGCTCTGAGTAACAGCTGAAATATGCTCGGCATACATGGCAGTTATCATTTGGACATGGTGGGAAGGCAGTCTCAAGACAGAGACCCTCCACCCACAAAGTAAGAGTTAGAAGAGCCTTTTGGTACTAATTAGATCCGAAACCTAACAGCATTAGTTGCACATAGCAACATGAGCACATGCTTTTAGTTCACCTTGAGTGCCCTCATTGTGTTAAGGTTACATAGCAATCACTCAAATGTACAATTAACTTTTAGTTAAATTTAAATGACTCTCTACCTTTTCCAGGGCAGATATTTGCTGCTATTTGACCTTCAGCACCTGTTTTTATGCTCCTTAAAGTACTTTGTAAGAATGATTTGCTGTGCTTTTTTTTTTCTTTGTGAGGGCAAAAAAGATTGAATAGAAGAAACCTTTTTTTCTCTCTCAGCTAACAGAAGTCTACAGCTCATCTCCAGCTTTAGGACGTTACTTTAGGTCAGCTCAGGTGATTTCTTTCAGGTAAGCAATTTCTGTCCCCAAAGTTATCTGAAAATTACAGGCTTTTGATGAGACATACATGTGCTTATGTAAATATGTACAATATTTAAATCCCTGAAAAATAGGGTTGATTGGGGAAAATTATGTGTATAGGCAGTGAAAACTGGTCAAAGGATCATCTGGTGTAAGTGGTAAATGCTGCTAAAATTACATAACGACAGGAACATATTGTTGCTGTGAAGTATCATCTCTGTTATCTTTGGTTACAATTGCAGCCCTTAATAAACATATTCAAGGATATTTGTTAAAAGAAAAATTAATTGCTGGAAACGCTTAAGATTGATGTAGTTTAAATAATCCTAAATGTTACAGTGTGAAGCAATGTCCTGTCTTAGCTTTCCCACTTCCTCCCAGGTTTAGTAATCCTTCCCCCTTCCCCTCTCCCTGCTTCCTGCTGAGAGCTGTCCATCAGTCTCAGAAGGTCAGCAAGGCCATCGTCTGATAGGTGAAGTTCAAAAGATGCCTCTCAGCCCTGGGG
>NW_005054320.1:1013124-1060837 GCF_000277835.1 Geospiza fortis
TGTCGCAACATTCAGAGGCCTGCGTGCCCAGGAATAAACTCTGGACTATGACCCCCTAGCCGGATCCGTCTCCTTTTCCTCTTTGCCTCACCTAAAGCTTCTTCATCAGAGGTCGAGCCTGAGATCTGTTGCCTGGACTTGTTCCAAGAGCCTAGCTGCAGCATACAGCTAACCAAAGGTGTCTCTGGGGTGAAACACCACGGCTGCCACCTTTGGTCAGGCAGCGAGGGCCAGACAAGCCCAGGTACGTTCCACCCGGTAATATTGGGATTTTATTCCAATACCTAAATATATAAAACAGGGTTCATAGGAGGAGAGAATAATTTTGTTCCCAAAAGATATAAAGGCAAGAGGAATATACATGTCTCCTGTCATGGAGAGATAGCAGGAAGGCAAGGGAAGACAGAGAGCTTTCCCAAGGACTTCTGAAAAAGAACTCTTACAAAAGAAATTAGAAAGATGGGACAAAATCAAGGGAAGTAGTTTTGCAAAGTCCCAGGTCCTTTGAGATAGCAATGACAAAGGAATAGCCACGTTGCAATGTAGCAAGTGGCAGTCACAAAGACACTTTGCTCCCTTGAGGAATATGCTCCCTTGCCCTGCCAGTCTTGGGTATGCCAGCTTTGTTCAACAGTGAACTGTAGCTCCTTAGCCTTACGGGTACTAACTATGATTTAGACCATCAAGTAAAAAGCTGTAGTTCTACATGTATATTGATTAGATAATAACTCTCTCTGCCTCTTTGATGCCTCTCTCTTGCTCTCTCCCTCTCTTTCCTTTTATTTTCCCCCATTCAAGTACTTTTTGAAAATGTTTTGAATTCTGTGAGTATAGAAGGTAGCTGTTGAATTGTAGTCAGTTTTGGTAGACCACAAAAAATGAAATCTCCACAAATGATCTCCAGTTCACTGGTTTGTGTAATCCACTCCAGAGCTGAATCAGGAGCACAGCTGTGTAGTCCCAGATACTGCTAGCAGGAAAATAAACCTTCCTACAGGTTTCTAGTGAAACTATGCACAGGATATTGCAACACTTCTTATCAGTAGCTTCTTGTGAAGCACCAGTACTGAAAACTTCATCCCATCAGAACACATGTCCATTTGCCCCTCATGGTTTTGAAAACATGTCTCTGGCTGGCTTCAAGTATGTACCCAGTTTCAAGAGCTGTTCTGAGAAGGGAGGCAGAAACTGGCAGTTTTCTTTCTTGGGGAAATGTTTTGGTTTTTTTTAAATCCATCCCAACATTGATATGAAAAGTCAGTCTTTCAAAAAAAAAAGACCCTGTTGACACTTGAAGACATTCATCCTTGACTTTGTTTTTCAGTAATGAAAGCTCCACTGTAATTTATCAGCTAGTGTTTTCTGTACCACCATCAACAGAGGGATTTATGGAAAACAGTATGAACCCAGATTTTATAAGGAACATTTTACGTCAAAATATTTATGATGAAGATACTCTTAATCCTGGGACATCTGAATGTGACAGGTTAAAGCTCAACCCGACTTCTCTCACATGTAAGTGCTGTACCTTAGAGAAACTTTCTTTACAGAGAGCAGAAGTATTTATCGGAAAGGAGGGAAATATTTCTAGAAAGATATTAGTATATATGATTTGCATAACAGTATTAAGGATATTTTAAAATAGCTTTCAGAAAGTCTTGATATGCTTAACTTAAAACCTGAGACTCACTGGTCCTCTGATGAGAAAGGGAATAGTGATGAGACTGGTTAGCTGTGGACTCCAACCAAACTTTTCTGATCTAATATTGCATTTTATCTGTACAAAAAATTCTCCTTGTATGTATGTGTACCATAATGGGGAGACAAATAATTTAAAATATTTGTCTTTATTGTACATTTGGTTTTGAATGCTAACAAAACAAATTTTAATCCAAGGGATGAAAAAGAGTCCTGATTTTTGTCTTTCTGTAGTTTTCTGGAAAATTTCTTATGTACAGAAATACCTTTAAAGGAAACAAATGTTCATTCTTCCAGGCTTTCTAGGCGATGACTACCAGCGACTAGGTAGTGATTCCAATGCATTTGTATTTGTCCTGATAGAAATGCCCTTATAAAAGCCCCATGAGCTTTGAAGCTATACTAAATGCATGGAACTGCCTCCCTGCAGTGCCAATTTACTGAGCCACACCTGTGTGCTTTTAGAATAATCCTAGGCTAACAATTCAGCATTGCACTGTAGGTAAGTAAGGTTTGCAATTAACTCGTATTGGTTTTTCTTGGGATTCTTACCAAGGGACAAGAGATCAACAAGTCATGAGTTCCAATTTTTAGAAGAATTTTATTCCTTATATATTGACAGGATTCTTAGGAAACGAGTATAAAAGGGGACAGGAAAGAATATGTTGAAATAACTGTTTAAAGTTTTGTTTTAATATTAATATAGTACTGTTTTAACTTTCAGAGAAATTATGGAAAGTTTCTTCATCTTCATCACTACCTAGAAGAGATGCAATTCCCTATCTACAAGTAATCCCAGGGCAGGGAACTATTCATTAGGTAGAAACACTTCTAAAATTGTTGTCCTGTAAATACTGCCTGTGGTACAGTACTGTAAATGGAAAATGTGGTATATATATGACAGTGTTGTATTTCTACAGCACCACTATCTCCTTCTTCTATGTCTCAGTGATCCATTTCACCCGTGAGAAAATAATGTATTTGATGCATGCTCTGTTGACTTTGAAAGCTCTGCTTTGTCTTGCCTTATGATTAAATCTGAATGTTCTGCATGAGCTTTGAAAGCAGTCTTGCACATGGCTCCTTTCTTTTTCTCTTGGCTTATGCAAAATTATCTGTACAGCTTCATCTTCAATGCTCACTTCCAGTCAAATTCATATGTGTTATTTTTTTCTCTCCAAACTTCATATGCCACATTTACTTGTTGCTCTTTCCTTGTAAAACAGCCTGAAAACCTATATATATATATATATGTGGGGTGTGTGTGTATGTACTTGTATTCTTTAATTACATGCAAGGCCTTTGCACTAGCTCCTTAAGAATGCTTTAGCTCTCATAATTTTCTTATTCTTCCTACAGCCTCCTTGGATAAGGTGCTCTTTGCTCTATTTTTCTCTTCTTCAATGTAAATACAAAAGAAGAAAGCAACAGCATGAAGAGACACGTCTTGTTCACTAATGCAGCTGAATGTCACAGAAATATTTTAAGGATCGAAATAGCAGTGTGCTTTTACAGTTAGCTATTGCTACTAGTGAATAGACAGATACTTAACCTGTTTTTGTAAATCTGAAGACTAATCTATATCCTTAATTATAGTTCCTGCCTAGCACTGGGGATAAAAATGAACAGATGTAAGGTATTTGCCTTAATAAGGCAGTAAATAGTTGTTCTTGTTGATGAGAGACCAGAGGAGATGAATCGGTGCCAAGACGATGGTGCTGGAGCAGAAGACATAGGCCGGAGTGGCACAAAAGTTACAGGCACTAACTGGCTATAACATAAAAATTAAGCATTACCTTTATGAAGAATGGAACATATTCACTACCATGTGAGTGAACTACATCTTGTCATTTATTTATAGTCTTATAAATGTTAGTACTGCTGGATAGAACTTTTATTTTAAGAAGCATTTTGTACTGTTAGAAATGTCATGAAAAATTGTTTTTCTCTTTCCAATATTACTAGTTTGTTTAGGAGTAATCTGATGATATTATTGTGCATTAAATTATTTATTTTTTACTCTCAAAGTGGCTGTTTTCATTCTTTAGCAGCTCTAGTCTTTCAACTGTGTGAGCTGGAAAATAGTTATCAGAATTCTAAATGCTGTGCTGTATGAACCATGTCTGACAGAGGTATATGCTCAAACTCAGTTGTTGTTGTTGCATGCATTTAAACTGAGCTTGGGAAACATTCTGGATCAAATTAGTAGTTTGCATGACTCTTATATTTGCAGCTCATTCTGATTCTCTCTTGGTTTGTAAGATATAGGAACTATAATTTTTCTTGCTGTAATAATCTATGCAGTATACAGATAGAAGAGAGATGCCTTTTGATTCTTATGCTGGGGAAGGATAAATGTCATGGTTTATATGGCTTGTCCCAAAAGCAGCAGGCTATGAAAGTACCAGCAGCAAAGAAATAAATTGCAGTTGAGACGCTGCTCAATCTTATTGCTCTCACCAAGACACCTGATCCTTTCCTTGAACACTTCCGTATCTTGATTCTAGAAACTGAAAAATAATTTAATGATTAAACTTCTTTATGGTGATACCTATATAGACATTGAGAGTTGAGAAAGGAGTCAAGCATTCATTTTTTTCCCAGCCATCCTCTTCTATGTCTGTTCCTTTACCCCAGAACCTCACAGGAAAGAAGAAGGTAGAGCTGTAGTACGATATGATATTCAACAGAAAATGTCTGACTTTACAGACTGCATCAAGTCAGGTTTTGAACTCTCATTGAAGGAAGTGTCAAAAAAAAAGTAGTTTCTGGTTATATATCTGTCATTAGAGACACAGCAGTGTGAAAACACATTATTACATCAAGTAATAATTAAAAAATAATTTAAAAGCACATTATTACACCACAATATATTGTATGAATGATCAATATTAATTTTAATAGAAGGAATGAGGATAGCACTTTAATGACTTGGACAACTGAGACATTGTTAAAAAGCAGCTTGTGGAGTGTACAATCAGCCCTTTAAAATCCTATGTCAGGTGTTATCTGTGTGCCTACAGCAGCCAGTATGAGTTTTGGGCAGACTCAGCTGCCTGCCACAGCAGGGATACCTGCACATGCTGCAGTGTGTCCATCCACTGTTCCGTGCACTTGCCCATGGGACTATCCACAGCATGGAAATGGCAGGTGGGAGTCACAAAGGCACTGCACCATACAGCCAGGGCTGCAGCCAGCAATCACATACAAAGGAAGACTTAAAACTGTTCAACATTTTCTTCCGTACTGTTTTGTTGCAAAAATGGAGGGAACAGAAAAACATGCTTAAGCAAGAATACAGGGACATAATCACTTTGTGAGCTCTGCTAAACAGCTGAATACCTGGTTTTAGTCCTTTGTACATGTCCAGACTGCTTGCAGAGGGGGGGCTGGGCTGTGAGGAGGTGGTAATCTAGCATTGCAGAAGGCCAGACTGGAGACTCCAGCAGGAGCGAGCTGTGGAAGCATTGTGTCATGGAAGCAGCACCTGGACTTCTGCCACTGAGAGGTAATTATCAGCATCAGTATAAACAGTTTTCTCGTGGGTGTAATATTTGTTTTGCATGGGGGGTTTTTTGCACGGATTTTATTGTTTTGGGGTTTTTTATTTAATTCTGACTTTAATACTTCCGGCTAAGTAGTATTACATTAGAAGGGGGAGGGGGAATTTGAGAAATGAGTTCTTTTACAATAAAAATTATGCATTGTATAATGGTACAAATCAAGCATGTCAGAGAAATTTTGGACAAGAGTAAGTGCATCTAACACAAGGTTTATGCTTTCATTTTAAACATGAAACATTCTCCAAACAGAAAGACCCTGTTATTATTGCATTTTTGAGATTTATACCAGTAGTTCTTTAAGGCCCCTTAATAAAAGGAGTTGTGACGGTGGTCACAAGGGTTTTTGGGTGAAGGAAGAGATGAGATGGGCTTCATGATCAGAAGGCTTGATATATTATTTTATGATATATACGTATACTATACTATACTAAAAAGAAAAAGAAAGAAGAGTTTCCAGAAGCTGCTAAGCTAAGCTAAGGAAAGTAAAGAATGAGAACAAACCAGGTCTCTCGGACTGTGTCCGAGAGATCTCAGTTCTGGATTGACCATTAACTATAAACATGCAAGCTGCACCAGTCCAGACAGACCTGTTGCATTCCACAGCAGAAGATAACCTATTGTTTACATCTTGTTGCTGAACTTCTCAGCTCCAGCAGGAAAACCCTAAGAGAGGATTCTTCATAAAAGAAATGTCTGTGTCAAGAAGTATTCTAAAAGTCCAGAAAAATGTACAGCCTTGGTTGCTTAAAATATTGTAGCTCCTCATTTTCTACAGAGGAACATTGTCCTATGATGGTAGTTGCTACTGATTCCTCCTGGTTTAATTGTCAAGTCCTGTACCCAGTCCATGTTTCTTTCTCTGATCAGCTGTTCATGGACAGGTTTGTCTCATAGTAAATGACTGGTAGACGTAGCCTAATGAGTAAGCTTGGTAAAAAGAGAGGTATTTGTTTGAAGACCCAACAGCAGAGGGATGGTCATTATGGCTGCACACAGGCAAAAGAATACCTTTTAACTTACCAGGACATCATCATATTCACTATGCTCTTCAGGGCTGGTGACATTTGCCTTCCCCTCGGGCACACTGGTAAGTGCATATTCTGTCTGATAATTGCTGTCAATCACAGAGATTTTGTGTTTTACATCATGGCTGACAGTCGAGTACCACAGTTCACCTGGAATTCATAGAATCTTTTTTGGCAATGTGCTCCTGAGGGGGAAAAGGGGGAAGATAGAAAGAGCAAGGCTTCAGCATTGTTATACCCTGAAGAAGTTTGGAGATGTGAGCAAGTCTGGTATAGCCTGTTGACTAATACACTCAGTGTTAGGTTTGTAAATCCACGGTCATTTCCCAGCTGTCCGGGCTGTGGCTGCACACCTGGAGAGCTCAACAACCCATGGCCCTGCTTGTTGGTGCTGACACGGTGGAAGCTCATCGCCACATGAGGGAGCAGAGCAACGCCAATGGAGCTGGGCCACCTGCATCAGCCCAGGCTCCAGCTCCCACCCGGCCTGTTCCGGGAGAAATCATCCCTGTGGCAGATCATCTCTGTGACATCTACCCAAGCAGGGAATGGGAGCTGATGGGCAAGAAGGAAGAGTTTCATGGAATATTTTATCGATGCATGTGAAGGGAGAGCATTTGGGATTTGAAAAAGACTTAACATGGGGTGTTTAGGGAAGGAACTGAAGGAAGGTGAGTTAGGGTGACTTGCAGAATAAAAAGCATAAGAAAACAGAGGAAGAAAGGGAGGGACAGGAGTCACAGCAAGCTGCCAGAGAGACTGTAGGGTCTGGGAGCAATTAAGACCTCAAGTGCATGTGTGTGTGTGGCTGTCCAGGAGATGCACTGTCCTGGAAGGGGCCCTAGCCTCTCCAGAGATTAAGTGAGGACTAATCCCTTCCCCAGCAGCCCTCACCTGATGTTGTCCTTGAGAACAGAGGGAAGAGAAAGAAAAGCCATTAGTGAAGGAGAAGGTAAGATTGTGTGGGCAAATGCCTTCCCAACTCTGTTTAGACTTGTCCCTCCTTTTGCCTCCTGAAGGTGTTTGCTAATGGGTTGTGGGTGACTGTGCATTAAATAGTTAGCAGGATGACTCATTAAATCTAAAGAGCCAATGTGCACTGATTAGGTACTTGGAGCCAGAAGTTAAAAATTTGTTTGCCCTTTTGTTCTTGATTTGAGTGCGCTAGGTACTGAAGCCAGTGATTAACTACTGGCTTTATAGTGCTATCCTCTGTTGTCTGCAATAGTGGCAGTATTTTGAGTGAGTGTTGCTGGGTTTGTGGTGACATTTGTAGTTACCTTCCACGCTCTGTAAGTGAAACAGAGGTCTCTGTTTCATGGGTTAAAAACTCCAAAGGGTTAGCTTTTCTTTTTCAAGCCTAGAATGACAATGTTAAAACAAAATTCCCACAGAATTTGCCTTGAATTTTCCAAGTTTATGCAAATTGTATTGTCTGTTTAGATTCTGCTTTGCATGGAAGATCTCCTGACCATGAGAACACTTCAGTGAAAATAAATTCTGATTTTGAGGCTTTATAAAGTTTTGAGATGTAAAAATTCCAGAAATTTTAAGGAGCAGAACCATCAGCATATACTTGCTTATCCACAAGTGCATGGCTCTCTCCTCCCCATGTCATGATTGCAAAGATGGAAGGTCAGCAGTATTTCTCTTAATGTACCTCTGAAATGAGAACAGGTAGGCTCTTAATTTTCATGAGTGAGCTGCTTTCAATCCCAGTGAGTGAAGTCTGGAGCATCTCTTGTCCCTTCAAACACATAGGCCTAACCAAGACTTGCTCTGAGTCACATTTTCCAGAGTCCTTCCAGTCATCATGTTTTGAAAGGCTGTTATCAGCAGCCTTCTCTTATCAACAGGGAGGCTGAAGTGCAGAGGTGGAGTGATTTATCCCACACACCAATGGAGCAAGTGTGAAAACTTCCATTATTCACAGGCCAAGTTTAACACTCAGAAGGGTCATCTTTCCTATTGCACTAACATCTCTGCAAGGACTGTTTTCAAACCACGCTCTGTGGCTTTTCCTTGGGACACCAAAAACTCTCAACAACAGACAGTTACTTGGCAGGTTCCCCATTGCAGCTCCACTCCCTCCTCTTCCCCCACAGTCAATCCCACACTCACAGGTAAAAATGATGAGTTCACTTCATCACACCCTTTTCTGTCATCTTGCCCACTTTCTTCAAAATTTTCTGCTAAACACCCACTTATCTGCTGGGCACCAACTTTTGCTTTACTGATGTCATCTTTGTTAGAAAAAAAAACCAAAAAAAACCCCCCAAAAAACAAAAACAGAACAAAACCAAACCAACTCAGGCTGCTAAATGTCAGCACTTCGTTCTGCAGTACATAGGGTTTCTGGTGATTGATTGTCATCAGGGACTCAAGAGGCAACTTCGTTTACCCTCTGCTAAAATGCACTGTTTACAAAGCAAAGGCAGCAAACCACAAATACTCAGCTCCTGCCTCTCCAAGCTCAGCATATTAATACACACAAACAGCCAGAGACAAACAACCCACAGGACTGTGAAGTGCAACAGATGAGAAGTGGCTGTTCCCCAACCCTGCCTTCCAGGATGATTAATTTGGGCAGAGAAGCAGAGTTACCTCTTAAATTACTCTGAGGTCCATTGCCAGAACTCCTAAATCTAACCCCAAAAGAGGGAGGTAAAATGAACAGTCAGCATGTTTATATTACCAGTCCTTCCTGCGTTGCAATGCAACCATTTGCTCAATTCTTATTTATCAGAAACTAAATGTGCAGCCTGAAAGGGCATGCTTGGTTTTGTGGAGTTTTTTTTCTTTTTTTTTCTTCCTTCTAGAGGCAGTGAGACACTGGAAGGGGAAACCTTATTCTTTTCCAACAGACTTAGCCATTTGTTGGTACATCTGCCATTTTTTTATAGTGCAAATATTAACCAAAATCCTTTAAGCCTCAGAGTATTAATTCTCCCTTTGTTTTTCAGCTGAAGATTTCTTTATTACTGAACCTGGTTGGCAATAGTTCATTTAAATGACTTTTAGAAAATGTCATGACAAAACTGAAACTGTTTTGGGAAACATGCCAGTAGTCAAGAGATTGGCCACCAAAAAGCTGAGTAGAGAAGGGAAGGAGAAGGAGAGAGAAGCACCCCTACAGCCATAAGTTGTGCAGTGGCTTAGGACATTTACTGAGACAACATCATAAGGTTCAGCCTCCTGAATTGTTTGATTTGGGCCAGACAACATTGCACTCAGCCTCAGAAATTATGAGTGTGTACTGCAGTCTGTTTGGCCACTGGCTGCCCAAGAGTGGGGCTGCATCTCAGTTTTTTGTGCATAGACTTATTTTGTACCTAGGCTTAAACTGATGTTTTTCTGCATCCTAAGGAAACTGTCTGATTATGGGCTTTTCTTTCTTCTGCAGGAACATGATGGACACTTGTATTTCTAATATGTGGATGTTTTGGACCCAGTTGCCACAGAGAGTGGGGGTGGGAGGAGGGAAAATCAGTTTTAGTCTTTACCTTGATGGTCTCTGATGGATAGCTGCAGGTCTGTGCTGAGGAAAGAGGAAGAAAACACATGTGATTGTCATTCTCTGGTGTAGCAACACTAGACAAGGATTTTCATCAGCACAGAATTTACTCAGTCACAGACTGAACATAGGCTGTGCAAAAGCATAAACTTGTGTGACAACAGTAGGCAAAAGTGTTGAACCTCTGAGAGCTAAATAAATCTGATGGCTTTTTGAGATTTATCTTGTTCCTAGTTTATACACAATTGTGTCACACAACACTGCTCACTGGCTGAATTAAACCTAGATGTGCAATCTTCCTGTGTTTTCTTTTTGTTTTGTTTTTGTTTCATTTGATTAACTGAAATCAGTTTTACGTGTCTGTCTTAGAAATGAAAGCTTGCTTTCTGACTGTGTTCTAGCTTTATGATCCATGCAGCCTTAATTCTGCCTGGGATCATTGGCTGGGTGCTGGGGCACAGAGGCACTGCCTGATGTGCCACATGCATTGGGTGTCTGTGTGCACAGATTTGGAAGTCTGCAGCTTTTCTGGAAATTTGTCTCTCTGTCCCATAAAAATCTAAGTGGCAGAGGTCTATCATTTTACATCCTGCTTTCTCCTAGCCTTGTCTTTGTCAGTCTGGCTGTTTCATAATATGAGGCGGATTGAACATGTTACTCCTGTAAAATTCCAGAGCTGAACTTTCACTTTTGCTTAAGATAACAGGGCTTTTTAAGCCTACTTTTTTGCAAACTGAAAGACATCAGACTCTTAACATTACATTAAAGCTGCCATCTTAGAGAATTTATGTATTTTCAAACATTCTTGTGCTGCCTTAACTACTACTACTACTTAACTGCTACTACTATGAAAATGCCAATGTGGATGACTAACAAGAAGAGGGCTTTTGCTAAAACAGCAACTTGTGAAACTGGTAAAAGTAATACCTTTGCTACATGAATGGCTTTACCCACAAGAGGGAAAAGGCAGCAGCTTGAATCTAAACCAAGACCTCCTGCTTCACATGAGCACATGTGATCCTGGCTATCATAGAGTCTTTCCTATTTGTATATTCAATATGAAGAAATTATTTTGTTAGGAAAACACCTCATACTTATGTCTGTTCAGAGAAAGTCCTAGGTGGTGCTTGTGTATGGGGAACAGGCTCTGGTGTGTGAGCAGATGTAGGCTGTGCTGTGCTGTACTGGCAGCCCACTGTCTTCAGCAGCCTCCACCTCCTTTTCAGGGGAAGAAGCAGGGGCACAGCAGAAGTTCTCCCACTGCGCTTGCAGGCCTGTGGGTCTGGCAGTGACGGACAAGGGCCTACAATGCAGGAGGCAGCTGCAAGGCAGTGGCTGAGGCACCTGGGGCACAGTAGCTGGCGGGGATGGCTGCCCGTTCCTGCTGCTGGAAAAAAAAAAGACCAAAGAGCTCCTGAGTAATCCAGCACAGCAGGTATATTCCTCACTGGATGTAAGGAGGTTTCCCTCCGCTGGGATGCAAAATGCCTTGCTATGGCTGCTGCCCAAGGCTGTGCCTGCCAGCTGCCTCTGGTGATACAGAGAGCTCCCTCTTGTCCCCATTCATGCCATGCCACACCCCCCCTGAGGGGCTCAAGCAGATTCTGTACTTACTTTGCTTGTGGGAGTATCTTTTTCTCCGGATGGAGACAGGCACTTTCCACCTATGGCATGAAAATAAAGGTGAGCAAGCAGATCTGGGGCTTTGTGGTCCTCACATCCCGCTGCCAGCCAGGAGCACACATAAACCTATAGGTAGATTCCTTCTCCAGCTGTTTGGACAAGGCACTTTATGCAGCTTCTCTACTGCTTTTCTCCCCAGGAGGCAGCCCCTGGCAGGCACCCAGCCCTGCTCTGAGGGTTGCAGAAGCTGGGGCTCCCACAGGGTACGAGAGGCACAAATCATAGGTCCAGGGATGGAGGGTAGTAGCTGGTGGCAGGTGTTACAGCATTTAGCTGCTCCTGGGAAGGGCAACCTTTGTTCCCTGGGAACCCTTTGGTGCAGTACAGCGCCAAAGTTTGTGGATTGGAGGAGCAGCCAGCCTTTCTGGGTGTGGTGGTTTTGTATGGGAGGCATTTATGGAAGTGATGTAAAAACTTCTGTGTAATTGACAGTCTGTAGAACTACTGGGAAGCTGTATACGATTCTGTAAAAAACATATGTTAAAGATGAAAAATTCCAGGAATGCTTTCTTTTCTTTCTGGGCTGGGAATAGGTAATAAGGTAATAAGCTAAAATCCTCTTGGAGAGCTGTAGAGAAAAGATTCTGTTTCCTTGTAACACATGAAAGCCACGGGGAGATAAAAGGTTTAATTTGATATCAAGGAAAGGCCTCCATGCTAAAGTAAGCAGATGATGAAGTAGCTATAATCCTGTGAGAAATTTGAACAGAGAAGGAGACAAGAGCGGTCCTCTGCCCCCAGGAGAAGAAAAAGAAGAAAATCTCTGTTCCCAGAGATAAAGACGATTTTAGGGATAGATAATGAGAACTTTTGCCTTTGAAAAGCTCATCTTTGAAACAGTACCCCATAAACTGACATGGCCCATAAACACAGCTGTGGGAAAAGCTTGTAGAAAATAGGAAGGACTTCACAATTGCAGATTTCCCTAGGCAGCTGCTATTCATGAGGAAATTGAGAGCCACAAGAGAACTGTTTTTTTCTTGTGGAGAAGTCTCCTTAATGTTAACAAGAAAACTCCTCTCCCTAAGTGAACTGAAGAAAGACTATTCTAGAAGTACTAATCTGGCTAAAATTTTAGGTTTTGTTTCTTTACATTGTCAGTGGGAAAGAAAAGGTTGTGGGAGGAAGAGAAGCATTCTGAAAGTTTTGTTCTGATTCTTATTACTTTTTCTGTAGTTATGTTAATAAGTCTTTCTTTTTACCCTTTTAAAGTTTTGAGCCTACTTTGCCTTTCTCCTAATCCTACCTCACAACAGTAAGTGAGTGCACTGGTGATTAGCCAGCGCTGAACTCACCACGCTCCTTAGTGCGTTAAGTGAGAAAACTCAAATTAACTAACCAAAACCAGTACACTGGGCTTGTACATATTAAATAGCTCTAGGTGGGTGAATCAGCAGCAAATACTGTGAAGAGATAGGAAAGAACCAGTCTCACGCTCCCACAAATTATCTACATCCATCTGACCTCTAGCATACCCTGGGAAAAAGCAAAAGGAAGAAAAATGTAATGATGGTATGACAGAAAGGGCAAACACATGGGTGTAAGTGCAAGGCTAGCAGAACTGATCTTTAGCAGTTGAAATAATCCTTGCTGGTTCAAGCAGAAGACTTTACTTGCAGGTTTAAGGACTGAAATTATTATTACTAACTATTTGGCAAAGTTAGTAGCCTTTACATTATATTCAGGTTGCTAGTTAGCAAGTTTCTTGGTAATATGAGCTAGCCTTTCTGAGGAGCGGACTGTTGCTTATAGTTTACAATTTTGCCCGTGTAAAAGGCCAGTAATTAACAAACATTTTGCAATGTAGTGTTAATATTTATATGCTAGATTTATATATATAATAAGAATGTGCTAAGGGATGTAAAGCTGCCAAGTCATATGAATTTAGAGATTACACATAGCATGCTGTTGGAGGTACATTATAAGTCAGTTTCTAATTGCTTATTTGCATTTTTTTCTTTCCCAGGACTGAAGAAAACATGCAATGCCGCTATTCTTTTTTGCTATTGATACTTTCCTTGCTAAATGTATGCTCTTAAGTCTCATTTCTTTTATAAATTACCTAAGTTCCGCAACTTACCTGGAATAATTTATTTCTGTAGATGTCCCTGAAGGTCTTACAAGAGCAGCAGAAAGTTTTTCAAATATTAGTGAACTTCCCAACTTTCTGTTTAGTTGGGAGAACTTAGATAGCTTTCATTACAGCCGGATATAAAAATAAAGCTGGAATACTACCTCATTCCAGGTTTCTTGCCTGGTTTTCTTTGAATTATAGCATTTTGCCTATACTATATAAGTTGGAGATGCCACTGTGACCATTTCATACAATTAAATAGAAGTCCTATGAGATACATTTAAAATAAAATATGTATATGTGTATTTATAATACACATAACTCACATTAGTAGCCTGTTGTAGCTGTCAGATATTGTGAGTTTGATATAAGTATTTTTGTTTCTGCTGTTTATTTATTCAACTTATTCTTGTTTATATTCAGTTGGCTTCTGATTTTTTAGTCCCTTGCTCACATGAAAAAGCTGTTGGGTTTGGCTAGCTCTTCCCCTGGCTTGTCAAAAGATAAAGACCATCTGTTCCTATAGTAAATTAGATCTGTAAACTGATGTATAACTCTTAGATAAATTCTTATTTAGTCAGTCATGGGTAATCCTGCAGGGAATATACACTGTATGGTCTGAGAATTGAAAACCTTTCTCAGCATCTGCATTCATGCTACAGACATGCTGACTCTGAGGCAGGTCCCAAGCAGTTAGAGAAACGGAGCCCAGCTTGTTTGTGGGTGGAGAGGGGTTCTGAAGGGTTGGGTCTTATTTGGCTGGGGTTTTTTTTGGGCAATTATAAGTATAGCTTCATTAGTAAAAATGCTGGGAAATAGTTCTGACCAGCAGTCATGAGAGAGGACCAATGTGACTGTCATTAAAATGAGAACAAAGGCAGATTTCCTTTTCTTTCTTTCCATAGTTTCACTTAGCTCTTTGCAGAGAAGCTGCATGAACTATGTTACAGGGCTGTCATGCTTGGGAAGTAGTCAAACCAAATACAGAAATGCCTCTAAAAAGCAAACACTTCAAACAGAAGGGATGAAATGGCAGACACGGGGATGTATAGGAAGAAGGAAAGAGTCAAGAAATTAATTACAGAGGAATCAGCAGAGTCACAGATAAATGGTAGAGTCTGCAATATTTTCTCCCAGCACCTGCTTTTAAGAGCTCAAGTTTGTGTTGCCTGCTTTGCACACCTGAAACTAGGACTGCCTTTAGTCTGAATTTACTTCAAACCAAAGGGCTGAGAGATGGGACAGTGGATACTTGTTTCTGTCCCTGAAGGGGCACTTCCTGGGCAGAGGTAGTGGGATGCTGCTGGTAACGTCATACAGACACCCACAGAACCACTTTAATAAGGGCTTATGCTGATTCCAGAAATATGAAGCTCCTCTGACCTGCTGTAGGGCAGGACATCATCAGCCTTCAGGAGGGAGGGCTTCAGGGGAAACCTGCTGCAGCTGTTGTCTCTGTCTAACTTGGTGTCCCACAACAAGAAGTTGCTGGTCCAGAAAGAGCAAAAATATCCTCCAAAAATATCCAATTCTTACCTGACTCCTTAAACTCACTACCTCTGACACAAAACTGCCAAACTCTCAAAACTCCCTGTATGCAACCAAATAAAAAGTGCCATCCTTGCTCTGTGGCTGGCTACTTGGCAAAGAAAGCCCAATGCCCTGTCTTTTCAGTGCATTTTAATTCCTGCCACTGCTGTAACTGACTCTGGGGCCTCCTCCCTTGGACCCCACAAGCCACAGCTGGTCCTTGCCTACATGTGGACTAATTAATCTGATGAACTTTGCCTGCCTGTCTCACTGGAGTGGTAGTTTTGGGATATTTCTTCCAACTGGCTGCCAATTTTCCCAAGATTTATAGACACTCCTTCACCTGTAGGTACCCATCTACTTCAATTTTTTTTTCCGCATCTCATTAAAATTACTCAGGAGATGTGCTGACAGTTGGATGATGTAAATGCATGAGCCTCATTCCTTAGAAATTTTATGTGGATGGGCTGCCGGTTGCAAAATACATAAAAACTTTTTGTTGTGACCTGAGGCTCCCCTTTAGCCTGACTCTGAGTTGGCCCTGTCTGTGAAGCAGAGGAGTCTTTCCTAGCTGACCCTCAGTCTCTGCCTCTCACACTGCCTGGAGAGCAGCAGTGTCCAAGACTTGACCTCTGCAGCACCAGAGTTTTGCAAGGATCCTGAGTCACTGCATAGGAATGACTGTTTCTCTGAAAAAACAAACAAACAAAGAAACAAACAAAAACCAAAACAAAATAAACCACCCCATCAAAAAAAGAGCCATCCTCATAATTTCTCCATCCCTCTGAATTTCTGTGAGGTCTATGATTTTTCTGAAAGACCAAAAATTGCAGCTTTGTCAGTAATGGGGCAGTTATGACTGAGGAGAGATGTACAACACAGAAATCACCCCAAGCTGGCACGGCTTGTGGGCAGCAGCTGGAGTGAGGTGATTTGCAGTTGCTCAGCCATGCAGAGGCAGCTGGTCAATGCTCTCCTTGAAGGACTTCTCCTGACAGTGTTTTGTTGGAGGTTTTGAAAGTGAACAAAACAGGGTGTGGAGCTGCACAGACTGGACACAGCACCATGCCAGTGATGTCTTTTACGGCAGTAGCCCCTCCCCTCTGATGGGGGATATAGGTTTCATGGCCCCATCAAGCTAGCAGAAAAAAATCTGCCTTAAAAATCCTTGCTTGCAAGGTTCTTATAAAGAATTCTGTTCTTATTCCCACTCCTAGAAAGCACTCAGGAATTATTTCAAAAGCGACACAAGTCCCACATGTAAGGGTGACAGGACCACTCAAAGCAGTGGGGATTCAGCAAACCTGGGAGCTGAGAGCCTGGGCCTGAAACCCTTAAGGCGCACCAGCTCATCACTGCTCCTTGCTGCCACAGGTGAGGACCCACCAGTTTCACACGGACTTTGTTTGCCTTGACTCAAACTGCTACTGAAGAACAGGGCTTCATGCTTTGGGGACTTCTGCCCTTTTCCTCAAGGCCAGGTAATATGGTCACAACTTAGACATCATTGCCAGGAAAAAAAATCTCTTTAGGACTTCAGGTGTCTGCAGCCATTTCATCAAACCTCAGAGGTAAGAAGTGTCAGGCAGTTAACAGAACACTCTAAAAACAAGTGCTGTCCCCTGGGAACGTGGAACGGTTTTGCAGATAGAGGTACAACACCATGGGCTAGGTCTCCAGTAAGTAGCCCCCTCCTTTGTTTCTGTTTTGCACTTTGCTAAGCAGTCCAACACCAGATTTCAGCAACAGAAGCTGTAACTTGCAGCTGAGAGCAGGGTATTAGCAAAAGGAGGGAGTCCAGTTTGGGGAGAGATCACATACCTCCAATTCAAATATGACAAGGATAAACAGCTGTGTCTGTGTATAAACTACCCTTGTGTGCTCTGAACTGAAACATGTGTGCAAACACAAAAATTCATCTGTAACCCTGCCCAAATAAGCACCACAGGTCCTGCAGCATCCCTTGGATTTGAACTGCCACAGCCTGCTCTGATGCTATGCCAGAGGCTGGAGCAAATATTGGTAGATGCAGCTACTGTCCTTACTTCAGTGTACTGCAGCTCTCCAAACTCAACTGAGATGTAGAGTTATTTGCCATATGGAGGCACTACTGAAATATGTTATAAAGTTCCAGACCTGTTCAATTGCATTCAACAAGCTGCTTCCCAACAGTGCTACCTATAACTAGAGCTGAGAAACCAATCTCCAAAAGTCACTGCAATTCAGAAGTTGATGAAACCCTCTCCACCTGTTTTGTACTCTTTACAGGCAACGTCTTGAGAGGTGGCACTGGATTCTTTTGACAAGGTAGGCAGATATCCAGTTGTTAACCTGGGCTTGGATGGCTGAAAAAACAGTGGTTTAGCCTGGTAGTTGACAAATCAATGTTTTAGACTATAATTGTGCCTGAGTGACTTCCCTTGGCAATATTTTCTGGAAGTTCAGCTATGTGAATTATAAATGGCATTAGTCACCTGGTCTGTGGGAAAATGCTGGCATTTCGTGACTGTGCAATTCTTGTATGTCCTTTTTTTAATTTACCCAGAACTAAATAGAACATTCTGGTGAAACTGAAAGGAAGAAAGTAATACAAATCATTGTGCTTTTCAAGCAGTAGCTGCAGAACTATTTCTGCCTAATTTATCCCCAAGCTTTTGCTGTCTTTGGAATGGAACTGAAGCTCAGGCATAGCATGCAGTTCTCAGAAATGAGGACATTGTGCGACTGGAGCTGGAGATGGCATCTTACTGGCAAGGAAGGAGAAGGTCGGTAATCCATCAAAAGACTTTGCAAAGATGAACAGAGCAGCCATTCCTGCATTTAAAAATACATTCACAAATTTCAAACAAGTGGTTGGGTTAATGGATCTCACATTATGAGTAAAATGTTGTGTTTAAAGCAATTAATCACCTGCTGATGTTGTTTGGTCCCTGGAGAAACGGGAATGGTTTGACAGAGATGCTGCAGCAGCTGGATGTGCATGCAAACACTGACTCATGAAGGCTGTTAGGGAGGCCCCTGCAGGCTCAGGTTTCCTGTGGCACCAGAAGCTGACAGAGGAAAAGCAAAGCTTGGAAGGAGCAGCCAGCATACACAGCTCTTTCTCACCAGGGATGCCATAACAAATTAAAGCAAACAATTTTTTCCCACTGGCAGAGCCGCCTCTGTCCTTTGCTAAGACTGAAAGTTTGCTCTTCATTGAAAAATGTTTTCTCTAGCAGCACACAGTTTTGGTTCTGGAAGATCAGAGTGTTTCTAAGAGAAAATAAGTTGGTTAAAGCTGACAAGAATATTTCCTACATACCAGTTGGGCTTGCAATTATTTTTAAAATCAATTGCAGTTCCTTCTGTGATTGCTAATTAGTGATCTCACATTTTGATCAGGCCAGAATGCTCTTCCAGAAATTTTGCAGGAAAGTGCAACTATGCAAGTAACTCAAGGAAAGGAAAATAAGATATCTCAAAGGAAAAAGACAATAGTATGAAGCAAATGCATTTTTCAGACTTATGAGAATGAATTCTTGAACCTACTCAAAAGTACATCCAAAGTGTGTCTTTACAAGAATACTGATACTTGAGCTGTTTCTGTTTTCAGATTAGTTGCCACTAAGGAGAAAAGGAATCATAAAGGTGAAAGCATGTTTGAGAATTTTTTGTGTCACTTTATGTTTTGGGCCTCCTGGTTTGCAACTGATTTGCATAATTTGAGACTAATCTGTGTAGCCACTCAACTGAGGGAAAACATGGGAAAACATTTTATTTGCAATCATAGTCATTTGTAGTAGTAAGAATTTGCAAAAAATGTAAGCCACCTCATCAGAAATCAGAAACATGAAACACAATTTACCAGTAGAAGTCTGATCAGCAAATGAGGTCTCATAGTATGGCTGCCCACTGTGGCATAGGAGAGCCACCCGTGGGCAAAGGGCTTGGCTGGTTTCAGCAGTGATCACAATGCACACCAGAAAAGGGGACACAGGCATAACAATGACAAAGCAAAAAGGCACAAAAACAATGACTCAGACAAGTTGTGTGACCTATTTTTATGGTCATCTCAGGTGATGGTGAAGGAGGAAGTGCGTGCTTGTGGAAGGCAATCCTGTCTTTCCAAGGGACAGGACTGGGGAATGATCATGGACCTGTGGGAACAGAGGCAACCTCAGTGGAGGAGAGGTGAGACCAAGGCTCTGCTCTTGCCCTGAGACAACACATGACTTATGCCCTGAGTCCACCTCTTGGCTTGCTTTCGTCTCCTTAACCTAGAGAAAGAGCTGTTTTACAGAAGCTTCAGCACCTCCTGGGTCATTCATCACCTCATCACTGAATTACATGATGGGTGCTATAGGATGACTCCTAACTCTGAGTTACATACATGCTCTGCATTACATTTGTGCTACATCTGCATTACATTGTTGCAGCATGGCCTTTCCTGGAGCTCAGGTCAAGGCCAGGGTGGCCTTTCCTCTTGCAACCCACAGACACTGGGTGCTGAGCCAGGTAGGTGCTTATGAAAACCCAAACTTATGGACAAAGTGCTTGTGAAAAACCCAGTACACCTGTCTGCTTAGCAGCACAGCTGGGAAAACCTGAATTTCTGGCTCTGACATTTGTTGTCATGTCCCCTAAATTTCAGTTGTGTCATAGAGGCAGGAGGTTTTCAGAAAGTGCCATTTACTGTAGTTGCCTGGTGGGGAATGTCCCTAGAGTAAAAGCGAAGCGTTTAAAAAAGGGGAAGTGGCACTCAGTGGATCATTCGCTCATCTCTCTGAGCACACAGCTAAGATGATGATGGTCACTTGCCTGCTCCTCTCCAGTGTCTGGACCACTGTTCCAGGTAACTCCCTTATCTGTCTGGGTGTCTGTGTAATTATCCTAACAGCGTTAGGGACCTCAGTGGCTGTGCCAGCCTCCTTCTGTGCTGCTGGGTGCTGCAGTCCCCACTTTGCACCGTCCTGGGGCAAACCTAGTGATTACAGGGCACTTGTGGTACTGTACTACTTACCTTCGGCTCAGGCATGTCACTGCTGGTTGCATTGACAGCATCCAGTTCTTAATTTAGCACCAGTGCACCATAAATTCCAGAGAGATGTATAAAGGTATTGCAATGGGCAAATTATAAAGCAGGCAGACCATGTTTGTAGGTATCTGCTCAGGCCATCAAAAACATGGATGTATTACAGCGGTTTTGTATTTAAAAATCATGTAGAAAAGGCTGAATTAGTTTCAAACTAACTTCCATGATCATGGTTTGTAGTCTGTCTATGGCACTGCTTGACAACTGGCTTCTTGGTCTTTGATGGAAATCTGCCTGGCCATGATCACAGCCAGAATCTCAGAGCACTTTATTGAGTGGGTTAGCCTAGTGTACCTCTGGACACTGCAGACAGCCTTACCTTCTCTGCAAAGATATTTCCCTTTCTTGTAAATTGAATTATGTTTTCAGTGCTGCAACTGTTATTTCTGATATCTCCCTTCCCATGCTGACATGCACAAATAATCTTTAAAAACTATTATGCCATGAGAACTGTTGAGCTGAGCTGTCAGCTTCACTTTGTCTGTACCCTTAACAATTTTTGCATGTCTATGAATTGGAAGAGGAGACTGATTGTTTTCTTCTTTTCCCTGGAGACTTTTAATACCATGGCATTTATGCTGTGCAAGTTTTCTCCCTGCAGGCCATCAGTAGGGTCTCTTCTGCAGCTGTTTCTCAGCAGCATGACTTCAATGCTAAGAGGACACATGTAGTTTGCCTCGTGTTCTTCCTGAGAACACTTCTTGCTTTTTTCTTCTAGTTTTCTGATCCTTGCCAGTTTCTGACAAGTGTGAGTACATGATGTATGTATAGTGAGATACATAATCATTTTTAGCATTTTTACTGATTTGCTGCACCCCATGCCACAGGAGGGCTAAGAGGGTGGTATTTGGCCAACGGCTGTTTGTTTGTCAGCATGGCTGAAAGTTTAGGGAATCTCCTTGTGGGTGCCCATGGGATAGCAGTCCTAGCAGACAAATCAGTGGCTCCCAACACCAAAACTGCCTTTCTCAGTGGTGCTCTCTGCAGCACAGATATCAGGCTGGCAAAATGCTTGGTGTGAAAGGTGGCAGGTCCAGTGAAACTCTCTGGGTAGTTCTTTCAAGTTCATTTTCAACTTTTCCCTAGATGGAGGGATAGAGAAATCCTCCAGAGTTGCTCTGCTTGGAAATGAGGGTGAGGGGCTGTGGGGGCCTTTGATGGGGTTGGGCTGCAGAAGAATGTGAGAAATGCTGAGTATGGCACCTGCTTCTCCCCCAGCCTCTGTGCAGGTGATGAACAGAAAGGTCCAGTCAGTCCAGGTGGGAAGAAATGTTACTTTTTCATGCCGGTCAGTCGCGAAAGAAGATGTGATACAGGTGACATGGCAGAAAGAGATGGATGGGGCTGAAGACAACATAGCAACTTACAGTACGATTAATGGCCAAAAAATATCCAAGGCCTATGTAAGCCATGTGAGCTTTGCCCACAGCGAGTTACAAGCCTCAGCCATCTCCCTTCATGGAGTCACCCTCCAAGATGAAGGATGCTACAAATGCATCTTCAACACTTTTCCCTCAGGGGCTGTCACTGGCAGGATGTGTCTCAAGGTTTATGGTAAGGCACTGTAATTGTGTACGGGTGCTCATCTGAGGACCGAGTCATTTTTCCTGTGAAAAACCTTCCCTAACATTGCTACATTGATGCGGGAAAAATGGTTCTCCCTGCCTCTCTCCCTCTCTGGTTTTACCTCCAATGGTAAACCAGCATTCAACAGTTCTTTGATTTTCTTCCCTTTCAACTCAGCAACAGCAAGATTCAAAACTGTCATGTAACTCATGACTTCCTCCAAATTTCCCTGGCCATGTGCTGTGCTGACAGCTGCCTGGCCACAGCCGTGTACCCCGTGCTCTTCTGCTTCCTTTCACTGCTGCTCTCACCCCTTAATCCTGGAAATCAGGCAAATTTTGACTTGGTCTGCATTTGGTTATAAAAAAATTGCAAGTATTCAAAATGCAAAGAGGCATATGCATGACCAGAATAGCTGGAAGCTCATTTTGAAGCTAGAGTAAAAATAACTGCAGTTGGGAACAGGAACAAGATTAAAAAAAGAAAAAAAGAAAAAAAAAAGGAAGGCTGAAATACTGTATGGCTCATGGGATTTGACACATTAACATCTTGAGCAGGTCAGCATCAACTAGCTTAAAGAAGTGAGTTGAAACAAATCATGAGTCAAGATGGCAATATTTGTCGCCTCCATATGAAATCATCAACTTGCAAGTGTAACCTGAAATAAAGACTAATAGATGAACTTAAAAGAACTAAGAGTAACAAGCTGCTTATCTTTTGAGGAAAGCTGCTGGGTTTTGTCCAGCTGAGAGAGATGAGACATTAAAGATGCTCTGAGGACAGCCAGTTGACTCCTAGCTTTCTTAGGGATGAGACTGCTGTGGGGAAACTGGCCAAAGATCATATCCCATCTGAAGAGTATCAGTGTCTGTGCCCTGTCACTGGTTGTATGTCCCCCCTAGTACCTTCTGCTTACAAAGTCACGGACACATATGTCCATACATGTCTCTGGAGTCCTCTGTGTGGAGAAAGGAAGCTCCTAACCTAGAGGGGAAAGGAGGTGGTGGTGAAAAATACAGGGAAAACCAATTCTGGAACAAAAGTTCTTTTTCCCCTCTTTTGGGAAAACTAGGGCAAAAAAGAGAAATGAGGAGAAATTCATGCGGTATTTCATATATGAAGAGGAAAGTTCCTAAAGAAAGCCAGTTCTGAGTCATTCAGAGGGTAAGCACTGATTATACATTAGAGGAAAAACATGGAAGTGCCTTGCAGAGGTATGAGGCAGCTGTGGGGTTTTCGGGGTCTCCCTGAGAATGGCTGCCATGGGTGTCCCAAACAGAGAAGTCTAGTTAAGCATAACCTGTCTGGGCTCCTCAGGCAGGCTCCAGGGCTGCAGGCAATCTTAGCAAGCTCAGCTCTTAAGTGAGATCATCTCTTTAGAGATTCTCAGCTCATTAATGATTTTCAGCTCTTTTGCTTGCTAAGAGCCTTTGGCAGATGCAGGGGAAGAGAGAAGCGCTGTGTGAGGTTCCACAGAGATGTCTTTATTGGCAGCTTCTGCAAAGGGTCTCAGTGACAGCTCTTCTGCCAAGCTGGGCAGATGAGGGTGTTAATATATGGTTTAGGAGTTTTGGAAATTGTCCAATGGTAAGGGTCGAGGTGAACATGACCTATAGTCTTACAGAGAGATAACCAGAGTCCGAAGGCAGAAGAAGGGCTTCTTAGGTCCAGTCATCATGACTAGGCATTTCTTATCTTAGGCTGCTGAATGCCAGGGAGGCCTTGCAGGCCTGCTACGCAGAGGGATCCCATTCTTTTTAATCATATAAACACTGAGATTTCTTTTGGGTTTGGGTTTTGGTTTGGTTTTTTTTCTATCCAAGTGGGGGAAGTCCCTCCCAAACTCACCAACATTTTGGCTATGGTTTATCCTTCACCAGAGCACTAATTCTAAAAAAAGAAAAGGGATGTTTTTCTCCTGCCTCAGATGAAAACGCATCAACTGAGAAGGATTTAACTTCTCTCATAGGAACAGCCAGAGGTCACGATAGCCTTCCTGTAATGCGCTGTATCAAACCAGCCCTGGAGGGTCACCATGAACAAACAGAGCATTTGGCACTTTGACAGCAGGTTTTAGTTCATATATGATTATCTCATTGAAGCTAATTTATATGATGCTACTTAAAAGCCATAGTCTTGCTCGTTACACCCCAACTCCTAATGATGGGAACAACTTGTCTGAAGAAGCCCAGAGGTTGCCCAATGAGGTAGAGTGAAGACAGCAGGAATCTCCCAAGGCTCAGAGGTTCAGGGCAGGGTGAGCAAATCAGAGTCAGCAGTTGAAAATTAAACACTGCCATGTCTTTTCCCTCAAGAGGGGACTAACAGGGAGTTTACAAGCTGGTAATTGCCTGATTACTGCAACCTTAGCTAGCACAGCTGTTCTGGGATGGTACGGGACAGGCACCATCACCGCGCAATGAGGGGAAGTGAAACCACATAAGAACTGGATACAACACTGTAAAAACAGAAACAGATATGACTGGAGGGATGTCAGACCTGCCTGGCTGAAAAGAGCAAACCCAGGAAGAAGCAGAAATGTCCTACACTGTAGCAAAATCCATTTCAGAACAGAATAGTTTCAAGCAAGCTTAGTGGGTCTCTTTTGAGCAGTCTGCTGCATTCCCCCTTCATTTTACTTTGGAAATATTTGCCAAACTTCATTGTCAAAGAGAATGAGAATGAAATCCAGGATAAGGATTGAGGGAGAGAGGAGTATGAGAGCGGGGAATTGGAGAGAGGGGGATGTGCCACATGGGGATAGGCAAGACTTGCTGAGTTACAAAATTCCCTGGACATTTGCTGCACTGACTTTGGAGACCACCCGCCTTCACTGTAGATGGCAACATTTGTCTGGAAGCCTTGAGCCCAGTTGGAAAAATGCCATCGCAATTTCTGAGACAGGAAAACCAAGGCACAGTACTGCTGGTGAACACCCATATGGTTTGAAAAAGCTTTCTGTCATCATGAGGCATATTGTGATTCCTACAATCTGTTATCATTCTCTGTAACACCAATGCTAAGCCTTTAAACATAAAAAGCATATAATGAATCAGGTCATTATATGCTTTTTATGTTTAAAGGCTTAGCAGTGCCTAATTCCCTCTAATTACAGAAAGCTATTACAGACTAAGCCATTTTCAAATATTTGGGAATGCTGACAGAGCTCAAATTTGGGAACATCTGCAAGACTGATCTGCAAGAGAGACTAAAGCACACAACATCTCAGGTGAAGACTTTTTCACTGGAAACAAATATTTTGATGAAAGGCAAAAGAAGCAGTTAAGTGTATGCATCAAACATGAACAGCCAGCACATACTAGCAAACAGCACAGCAGGACTTTCCTGCAAAAGCAAGCACTTACAAGTTTTGACAGTGCATCTATTACAGACATTTGCTAGAGAGAAGCTCAGCCCTACAGGATCATTCATTGGGGTCGATTGTGAGAAGAGAGAGAACTGCTTAGTCAGAAGAGCAGGTGCGGAGTGCATGTGCAAGACACTGAGTTTTTCTCATCCTCTGTGGTAACATCTGTGACTTCTTCCTGTGATCGCTTGTGAATTTTGCAACCTAATATTTGAACTTAATGCTGTGGGTGGATGTGTTAATTTTATGCATCCCATGAGTGAAAGAAGTTCAGAGATCATTTATTAATCGAAACATAAATTGTTTGTGAAACTAGTCTTTTCATATCTGGGAGATTTTGAGATGTTCCAACTGAAATCCCCCTAAACACTTTCCTTGTTTTTGTCAGAGGTTTCAGCAAATCTCTGTGTGTTGAGTTTTTGTCTATGGTTGATGCAAAAAGTGAGAAATACAAGTTTATTTTTTCTATGCTCACACAGCCATAGTAAATAAATAAGGTCAGGCTTGTAAAAAAATCAAACAACAAACAAAAAGCAACAAAATTGTTGGTATACGAAATCTTGCTTCTACCCTCTGGTAGCATGAATGATGCCTGTACTTGATGCTTGTAGTTCATCCTTCTTCCAGACTAAAATTAAATGTGACAGCATCCACAAATCTTCTGGAATGAGAGTGTTCAAAAAAGTGATCTTTCATGATAGTTTTGAGGGATACTATGACGCACCCAAAACCCATTTACAAGAGGAAACAAAGTTATACTAGCACAAACCCTCCACAGGTGAAATCCCATGGTGTAACCACATACAAATTCACTATTACTGTCTTGCATAAATAGATCCATTTAGTCCTTTGATTTGCAACTCTACGCACCTCAACAGCAAAAATGCTAAACAGCGGTAAAGCTAATCCTGCAGGTAATTTTAAAGGAAAATAATTCTAACTCATTTAAGCAGTTCAGCTCTTTCAGAGAGAAAAGGACATATGACGTCACAGTTTCACTGCCTTCTGCTTTTAACTCGGCCATAATCACCACTTCTCAGTTGGGAGGCTGCTGCTAGTAACAGAACTGAAACAGATGCTTCTACCCTTTTGCCCTTTCTGTTGTCCAGCTCTTCACTTCCAGACTACTGTCTGATCACTTTCATATTCATCTGTCACTGCTGGGGCTTTGGGAAGGGGGAGCTAAGATTAGATAGTAAGCTTTTCCTCCAAGATAACAGTAAATACAGATGCTCTTTGCTCAAACATAGGCAGAAACTAATGGGCTTTGTCACTTTGTTCTTTACAGCCATCTCAGACCCCAGAGTGGAAACTAAACTTATATCCGGTCCAGACAAAGCTGAGGACTCTGAGAAAATGGTGGGGATGAGCTGCTCAGCAACAGGGAAACCAGCTCCAAAAATAACCTGGCACCTCCCCAGCATCCTGCAGCAGAAACCAAGGGAGTACCACATAAAGTTCAGCAACCAGACCGTGACTGTCATCAGCAATTTTACCCACACCCACTCCAAAATCCTTCAGGAGTACCCCATCACCTGCATGATCCAACATCCTTCTCTAAATGTGACCCTGGTCCTGCCCACAGACAGCCTGGAGCAGGGTCAGTATGTAACTCTGCTCCTGCTCTGGAGTAGGGCAGAAATTAGGAAGCACCTCCTGGGGTAGAATCAGAAAACTCCTCAGAGTGGTGGAAGGTGGGAAAGGCACCTGGAAGAGCAGCTGTGGCTGGGCTTGGGAGGGATGGAGGAGATGCCATGAAACATCCAGATGCCCTGGCCAATGGCGCATAATGTCTTTCTTACTGCTCCTCAGGTCCTCTTACCCACCATGACATACCCCAGCCTCCCTGTCTCTGTGAAGGACTATTTGTGACAGGGTTCCCTGTCACATAACGTGACAAACCAAGACATGCCAGTGTTGGGTAGCTCAGAGGGGCTGGGTTCTACATGCCTGATCTTAACATCAGACCAAGCACAGGTCTGCTGGCAATGCCACTTGTGTGCATCATGCTGGAATATGCTCCCAGTGCTCTTATCCATCTCATTTCACTCCAGGGAATGGCCAAGGGATGCTTGAAATGGGTTTCAGGTTGCTTTTTTTTTACTTCATGCACAAACTGAGTACCTGCTACTTTCCCCACAGGTCCAGACAGCAGCATGGCACTGCCCATTGCCATTGCACTGGGGGTCCTGGTCCCCCTAACCTCCCTTCTCATTCTCACCTGCCTCTTCTACCAGTGCCTCAGGCACCGACGTGATGCAGAGAGAAACCCAACCTAGTCCTGCTGGGTAGGTCTGCCTTTCCTCAGGGTGCTGCAAAATTCACCCCCATAGGTCTTGGGGTTCAATACCATGACCTGGCTCTGCCCAGCCACACCAGGGCTGCCTGCACACTGCCCAAGCCAGGCTGAAACTGGGCTGGAGAGGGACTCAGGAATGAGCCCCCATCCAGACAGCTGGGAAGGGGAAACCTGATTGTGTATAGCCAGCCTACAGGTGCTCAAGAGTGCTGGCAGCTGGAAAACATTCATTATGCCAATGACAAGGCACGCCGAAGTGGGAGCATCACTCTACTATTATATTTATGCACAAAATAGTTATGTAAGCAGTGGCCAGACCCTTTCGTGGGTCTTCTGCAGCTCCTAAAATAACCTCCCTCAGCACAACCAACGCAGCTCATGAAGGCAGCAACTTTGAGGATAGGCCTCAAACAAAATGTGGTCTTAGAGGAAAACCATGCCTGTGTGAGGGAAGCCCAGGATGCCATGCTGGGGCATGGGCTGAGGCATTGCTGATTGTACACCAAGGCTATCCTAGTGCAGGGGGTGCAGGATACAAGCTTGAGGTGGGGATAAACTGAGGTGAAGTGCAATCATTTCAGAAAATCATAGTCCAGTTTTCTGAAGTCTCCTCATCCTCCTGACACCCTGGATTCGGGTGAACATTTTGGAAAAAAAGAAGCAGCGGAGGAAATGCAACACATGACTTAGGTGTTATACCTCTAGGTCCAAGCTGAAGACTGCTGATGGGACTGCAAGGGGAGAACTTTAGTCTCCCCTCACAAAGAGATGCAAGGACTCATTGGCAATACAAATACCCAGGATCTTTACCCTCACACTTAAAACATCCATATATTTTTAAGAAATAAACACAACAACTTGTCTTTCAGATACTTCCTGCCTGCACCAAGGCCAAGAAGTACAGGCAGTACAGAGCTGCAAGGAGATGGGCTCCTGCAATGTCCCACAGCCTTGGTGCACCACTGAACACCTGAGAAGCTGCCACACCTACACGTGCAAGAGATCTTAAAATGGCACCTCAAGCTTCCAAGGAAACCTCCTGTGACTTTCTCCAAGAGAGATATAAAAAGGGGCAATTCATAATATATATATTTTTTTATTTTATTATACTATAATATTCTGTTTTATAAGAAAAAAATGTAAAGTATTTATTTGAAACTCAGGCTGGCTTTGTGGATCCATTTAATGGAACTCTTGTATTTTGGGGGGTTTTAACATTGTTTATTACTCTTTGATATTTTAACATTGCAAACTCAAAAGTGGAAGGGGGATTGTCTGAAACAAGGCAACATTTTGTAAGGCTGCTGGCTTGGAAAGTGTTGCTGATGGACCAAAGTAGCCCTTTACCAGGAGCTGGGCTGCAGAAAACCTACAGAACAGCCCAGCACACTGCTCTGAACTTCAGGTGTTGAACTTGTTCCCTAAAGGGCACAAGAGATCAGGCCAAGACTGCAGCCAGCCTGAACTTATAACCCAGGTGCCAGGAGTAACAGGCTTCAAGACAAGAGTCATGAAGAAGTACCAAGTCCAGTTTCCAGTAACCTCTCCTGGAAAGCAATGTAAAAAGCACATAGATGTATCCTTCTTCCCTCTTTCTCAAGGCTTTTCACAGCCCCCTTCTTTATGTACCTGATCAATCACAGCTGCCTTGTGTTTCCTGGCATCCCACCCCCCTGCAGGAGGAAGCAGCGCAATAAAAGGCCAGTTGCAGGGTTAGTAGGTTGTCCAGTGCATTTTGTTTGTGCTCTGGTGTAGTGGCAGGTGAGTGCAGTGGGAAGTAAGAGGTTGATAGGCTTGAGGAGGTGGGTGCTTTATTTATTTCCATGTGGGCGGACAAGTACCAGTGCAGTGCAAGGATTGTTCCCAATTCTGACCATGCTTTGCTTCTAAGCAGTGGGTCAGATCTGAGCTGTAATCTCCTGTAATTTCCTGAATTGCACCATATGCTCATGAAGTCTTGTTGACTTAGGGAAGGAGAAATGAGCCCACCTGGCTCATGCTGGTCTTGTGGGAAGCCACCAGTGCAGGCTGCTTCCTCTCCTTCTGGCTTCCCGGAGCAAATGTGTGTAATCTGTTTTTTCCTCATCCATGTATTTCAAATGGGCATCCCACATGAATCACTAAGTTGTAGTCAAAAACCCAAGTGAACTAAAATGAAAGCAAGTGAGTTGAGAATGAATAAACCTGGTCTTTGCTATAAAATACTTCTTTTAAATCCACCTAATACCTATAAATAGCACAGCTGGTGAGCGAGGGGAAAGAGGAACAGGCTGCAGGCGTTACAATTGGGTATTTTTCTCCATAGCCCCCTAATCATCAAAGGAGGAAGTAATGGCTTGTCCAAACTTTTCCACCATTGCTGCTTCGTTTCCTTATTGATGAGGGAAGAGGCCAGGGGAGAAGGGTTTCGCCTGGGTTTGTGGAGGGCTGGAATGGGGTGGAAAGCCCCTGGCATCCTTCTTGAGCAGGCTGTGTGGCCTCAGCCCTTGCCTTTCTGTACAGTCTGCACTTGCAATTTAGAGCAGCTTGAGTTTTAACATGAGGTTTCTGCTACAGTTTAGACTAAGGTTTTGTTGTTTGTTTTGTTGGATTTTTTTTTTAATTTAAAAAAAAATTCTCTTGCAGAAACAGGGAGTTTAGATATGGGTAAAGAAAATTATTTCCTGAGGAAAGAGAGAAAGAGACAATGCCAGTGAGAAATCTATTCAAACCCAGGAAAATGGCAATGATTATCAATTATTGTTTTATACAAGCTGATCTCCTGCAGTGTGGGAAAGCAGGGCTTGGAGCCATGAAAGTATCCGTTTATGTGTGAGCTTGTAGTTTCTTTTAATTTTAGCTGAGTGTAGAAATTTTATGAGCTTTTAGAATTTTCTGATTATGAGCATGATAGGTCCAGGAGCTGGGTGAGGGATGCAATGGCTTACAAGTAAATTTCTGTACAAGATTTATTTTTCATTCATGATATTAGAATGAGAACATGATATCCAGTCACAGAACACTTAAAACCAATAGGTGTACTTACCTTCATGCTCTACAAAGCCACCTACTAAGATGCAGTACCATAAAATGCTGCTTGCTACTGCTGTGGTGTTTGGTTTTACGTAGCAATGAAATGAATGCAAGAATACAGACTATGGATAATTAGGTGGCTGATAGCTGTGGGGCAAAAAAAAGAATATTAAATAGATACAAACCATCTTTTGTGGAATAAACAAAAGGATGACTGATGGAATCAGAAGTTTTGACTATGAATGATGAACATCCTAACTGCTGTTATGAGATTTCTTTGTAATTAGTTTGTGCTTGTCTGTCCTGTTACTTCTGTTAACTATTTGTAAGAATTCCTTGGAGGTTATATTTCAAATCAGTTTATACAGATACCTACTATTTGTTTTAATAAATGGGTGGGTTTGATGCCCAACACCTTTTGCTTGCTGTGGCCCTGCATGGCTGTAGGTGGAGGCGGTAGGTGAAATTGGTGTGGAGCTTGAAATAAGAAATAGAAATAAAACTGGTAAGATGCAAGCAAATTTAAGTGAAATTAAGTGCTTTATTTTTCTGCTCCAATACAAGTGATATTAAGCAGATTAACTTTGTAAGTAAATGGAAGCAGACCACATTTTTAAAAGAAATTCTACAGGAATGTTCTGAGCTAATACTGCCACCACCACCACAAAAAAACATAAAAATAAAAAAGAAACAAACAGAAAAGCCCAGGATTTTTGCCTGTTTTGAGGCTGGGCAGTTGTTAGTCTCACCCAACTCGCCTGTGACCACTATGTGCTACTGCATTTTGTCTAGCCTCAAGACAAGTAGTGTTGATGCAGAGTATAATTTCTCCTAACTGATGGAAAAAGGGCAAGAGGGAATGCCACCTTCCTGCTTGCCTCTCACTTAGATAAAACTGGTTCTAGGTTATGTGTCTCTCTTTATGAAGCAAATGTAGCCTGCATCTCTCAGCTTTGGGATCCTTTGACCCTGACATTAGCCAGTTTGGGTTAAGATTTTAACTCATGTAAGCATCCTTTCAAACAGTTGAGATAGATAAATAAAGGTTCTTCAGGCTGCACAAAATGTCCATGCTTCTGTTTTGGTATGCCAGGCTATTTCAGAGATATATTGTGTTGGTATTTTTCTCTGCCTAGACACTGGGTTCCTGGCTCTGAGAGAGCAGTAAGATGCAAGCAAATTTGCCCCAACAGCTCTGGCTGAAGGTGTGACTTTGAAAAGTAGCTGAAATGTTTGTCTTAGATATTTTACAGGCACTGGCTGAAATAGGAAGAATATTCTTCTTCTGAAACCAGTGCTGGCAGAGGTATGGGACTAAGTTTGTTCAGTGAAAAGAAACTTTGTTTTGGTTATAGACCTTTGAAAGCATCACTCATCAATTCTCTGTTGTGTGACCCTGGGGGAATGATTCATCTAAATACCACACCAGTAAATTTTCTTATTAAATCAGACCTGGAAGAAAATATAACCCATTGTTTTTCATTCAGTTTTCAGCACTGAGCCCCTGGAAATTAGCTGAAACAAGAGAATTGCACTAATTGATTGCATTCTTCTCTTTTACAAATGTGACTATAAAGCCAGGCAGATACAAATCAAGTGTATTTTTGTTTTCACTCTCAGTACACCAGAAATTGCTCATGTTTTTGGAAGCCATACAAATGGCCTTCTCATAGCTCTGCTGCATTCATCTTTGGACATATAAAGCTATGTGTGAAAGGAGCACTGAATGCGAGTCCAACTCTTTGTGGATGGGCTCTGTTGTAGTCTGCTCAACTTTGAGAAAAGCTACCTGAAATTTCTGGGAAGCCTGAGAGGATCCTCAGTCTAGGACCCCTATACAATACAGTTTTAAATTCCCTAACGTGTCCTTAAACACCCTAAGGAAAAGGGAGGTCCTTAAACACCCTAAGGAAAAGGCAGCTTTGTCTAGTAAAAGAGCACTTCAAATTGTACATGAGAGGCTAAGATGAAAGCCTCGCAGAAAAAAAACCCTACACTTCTTAGTAAAAGAAAAAAAAAAGGGCAAAAAAACCCCCCATTTTTTTCCCCAATCAGAATATTCTATTTGATATTATCCTTTAGGTAAATTACAGAAGGCCTGGGTCTCATCCTAAACACCCAGGCTTACATTTCAGTTGAAATAAATCAATTTGCCTTGAGCCTTCCTTGTTTACAGGAATGTAGCTATTTTCATAAGGAGATTGCTTGTGAGTTGTGGCAAAGCACTGACACCTGCTGGTATCTCCACACTGCTCTCCTGATGGAGAATCATCTACTCTTGTTTGTGACTCCTTTGTGTCAGATCCAAGGGAGGAAAGAGGACTCCAGTGTTGTCACCCAGCATGGTGTCTGGTAAGCCTCAGAGGCAGTGATCGCCAGGCAGCACTTCCCTGCCCACCATCCCTTTCCTGCCAAAAAGAAAGGGAGCAGGGTCTGTCGGGGCCTGTGTCCCCTTATTTCTTCAGTCTCCATTAGACACCTCCCATACATACCAAGAAGATTGCAAATTCACACCTTGAGAGTTGCAAGTACTTTCAATAGCTCGTAGCAGAGACTGGTGGGATGGGATGAACAAGGGACATCGCCAGGCTTTGCTGATGGAGAGAAAAAAAATCAAAGAAAGAACAAAGTGGCCCCTGTTCTGTTTCACCTCTGGCAACCAGTGTTGATCAATGATTGACAATGGTGCTGCTGACTGGCCACTGAAGAGCACTCTGAAAAAAGAAGACAAAATCTTCTGTAGTTCCTTAGGCATCTCAGCTGCTCTCTGAGGGAAGTGGGGAAAGGGATGAGCTTTCCTGGGCAATTGCTTTGCCCCACAGTGATTTTCCCCCTGCTCTTCTGGGCTGAAATCTGCCACCTGCTTCTCTGTGGAGTCTGCCAGTGAGTGGAACAACCAATGGGTGAGTGGAGCGCCCTTTCTTCACCCCAGCTTAATTCTGGAGCACCACCACTTTCCTAGCAAGCTGAGAGACACAGATATTATGTTCACTGAAATATACAACTTGGTGACTGGCAGAGTAGCTAGTGAGCTGGGCCTGAGCCAGCAGCCAAACTGGGTAAGGCTTGGTCGCAGAGAGCACAGGGCACTTTGCTCGCAAGCCAGCCATATGATCTGCCTGTGTATTCGTTTTCTTTGTTGTCTTGCTGAACTCCTTAGCACAGGGGATGGAGCAGGTTTGCATTTCCAGCGTACATGTCCAGGTGGTGCACACTTCTCTGGGGAGAGGCTTGAGCTGGGCGTATCCCTCTGCAGCCCTTTGTGCTGCCTCCTGGCTGCAGGGAGCCCTATGCTGCTCTGCCTCCCCACAGCCCAGCAGGGGCTGGCAAGAGGGAAGCAGAGGTGCTCTCGGAGGTGAAAGCTGTTTTTGCTGGGTGGTTGCTGTGCTTGCTAAAGAGCCTGCCTGCCCTCTGTTCCCATGCTGCCTTCCTCTTCTCCATGGAATTGTACAGCAGAGGATAATGATGTGACACACCTGTGACAACAGGGTGTCTGAGGTCTGCTGGTGTGCCCCATGATCCCGTGGTGAAGTTCCTTATTCCAGTGCTCCACAAGATGAGAACAATGTGACTGGATGTTTCAAGGCACTATGGCCTTCCCTGAGTCAATTTCTTTTCCTCCTGCCCTGATTTGGGGGTTTGCTCTGTTCCTAGCTTTGAAGGAACCCATCCAATCTGATATCATCATCGTAGCCACCCTTGGGGGAGAGGCAAATTTCTATTGCAACTTCTTGCTCTCAATGGATGTTTTGCAAGTTACCTGGCAGAAGATAAATGGGACTTCCTTCCAGAACATGGCCACCTACAGCCCAATACACGGGCTGAGGCTGATAGGGTCATTTCAGAAGGTGTCTCTCACTAGAGCAACCCCAAAGGCCTCAGCTATCACCCTCCAAAATCTCATACTTGAGGATGACTCTTATTACAGATGCATTTTCAAAGTGTTCCGTCATAGCTCCCTCAGCAAAGAGATACGCCTCAACAACCAAAGTAAGTTTTCCACTAACACCTTCTCTCTTTCTGGCACTCAGTTTGGGTCTGATGTACTCAGAAGGTACATCACCACACTATCCACCACATGGAGATTTTGAATGCAGCAGCATCTCCTTGGTGGATAGTGACCAGATTGCCATACTAGAATTTTTACCTAACCAACTGTCCTTTTGATTGGACAGTATATGACAGGAATATTAATCAATTGACCTTATAAAAATTGTAGAATCACTGTACCATGTGTGGTTTTCACCATATTGTGTACCTGAAAGCTTTCAAGTAAAGATTTGCTTTTATATTCACTTTAACTTTTTTTGGAAGATCCTTTCTATTTTCTAGGCCACACTTTCCTCAGGGAAAGTGAAGGCCTTGTACAGAGAGAGAAACCCACCCAGCTTTGACTGTAAACTCACCACAGAGTATAAAAAGCATCTTCTCTTTTTGTTGCCAGCAATCTCTGAGCTCAGAGTGGAATTTTGTTCCCTCCTGCCCATTGAGGGTCTCCTCACAGCAGTGTGCTCAGCAACAGGAAAGCCTGCCCCCAGCACCACATGGCTGGATGACAGAGCCCTGGAGGAAAGACCTCAAATACACCACATCCAGAACATCAACAGAACAGTAACAGTGGCGAGCAGACTTACCTTCTCTGCCAGCCACCTCCATGCCTTGTTCTGCCTCCTCAAACACCCACAAGGAAGAAAAATAAAGGCACTTCACCTGGAAAAAGGAAGGGAAGGTGGGCTGCAGTTGTGTGGAGATATGTAACATGTGAGGAGCTCTTAGGGAAGGATGTGCAATTGTGAGAGGGCAGCTTGTACTTACACAGGTCTTGCCAGACAACATTCTGTGAGGTCAGTTCTCATGCTAGATGAAGATTTCAGGATTTGAAACCTTCCAGAAGATTCTTCCTGCGGTGCCTTTGTGTGTGTGTGGGGATATATAGATGGAATATGTGTGCATATATAGATGGAATAAATATCTACATTTGTGCATACAGAACAATTTATGTAGAGCAGCAGTACGCACATCTGGGGGATACCTGGCAGACAAATGCTGGGGAAAAACATTTCACATAGAATATCTCACTGGAGGATATGTGTCAGGAAGGAAGGGACACCTCTCTTGTGATAAACCATCTTTCAGAAAAAGAAACACAAATAGATCAAAAGTTCTGCATTTTGACACAACCCGATACCAGAGAAGTGTGAGGCATTATCAATATTTATTTAAAATCATTAAATAATCCTTCATCTTTGGTACAGTTATATTGCTACACTGTTCCTTTCTCTCCTTCAAAGAATAAATGAGCACAAAATTCTGAATGCTGCACTCTTGATCCCAGATCCTGGAAGAGGACAGCAGAAACATACTGGCATCACTTCATGTTCTGTGTGAGCTTACTGATTGCTTTTTGTAGATGTTCAGAAACACAGTCATCATCACATTGATATTAACAGCTGCATTGTTCTTACCAGTCTTGATATATTGTGTCATGAGACTAAATAACTGCAGAAGGAACAAGTAAGAATAGTTTCCCTTTTCTTGCAAATGAGGCGCCTTGCCTCTGTTCACCCTGCAATTTGCCTTTCTCTTTCTTCTTGGTATTTTTATATATCTCTTCTGGAAACCCACCCAGCTAGTAACAGCATCTTTAAAATAGCACAATTCACTCTAAATGACAAGGGGTATACTAAGCATCCTGTGACTAATTGATGGTGTGGTTTTTTTCCCAGGCAGAAGACACACGGTACACCCAGAACTCCTGCAAAGACAGGCTTACAGCAAGACCTAGGTGAGGGAGACTTTCTGAGCCTGCACACACCAAAAGACCAACACATCCCTTACCAAAAGGAGGTAACACAAACACCCAAGGCTTCTAGTGATTATTCACATCCTCCATTAGGGGTCTCTGTCCTGCCGTGTTTTTGCTGCATGGGACAGCCACAGGGTGGACGATACAACGTGTGTCCCATGTGTCCCTCTAGCAACGATCAGGAAAAGCTGCTTAATGTTTTGCACCGCTGCCCTGGAGGGTGCAGCAGAAAAGTTAGTCAAAGTTATTTAGGTGCAAAGGCATGGAAGAGGCACTGGAAATGTCCAGGAGGACAGTTGAAATGTCCCTTCTGGACAAGGCCACCGAGCCCTACAGAGCTCAGGTGCTGTAAAGAGCTGCCTCACACAGAAGTTTCCCCACAAGGGTCTGCCCTGCCCTCCTCCTGGTGCAGACTCAAAGGTGCTTTGGAGGGCTGCTAGCATCCACAGACAAAACAAGTAATTGGTCACAAATGGGAATCTCTCCCACTAGACACTCTGCTCTGACCTCCCGTAAGTTCCCTGTTTTCCGTGCAAGCTCATGGTGCTCCTGTGCTGTAACTGGGAACCTGTTGTGGTTTGACACTGGCCAAATGCCAGGCTTATCCTCTCTTGCTACAGTTGGGCAAAGGGTAGGGGAAAAACTAACAAAGGTCTCATGAGTCAAGATAAGGACTGGGAGAAAATGGCTTCAAGTTAAAAAGTATAGGGTAAATTTATTATTAACAGAGTCAGAGGAGGATAATGAGAAGTAAAATAAGCCTTTGTAAAAGCCTACCTTTTTCCCCTCCAGACCCTCCCTCTTTCCCACTGACAGTGCAGGGAAACTGTGACGGTGTTCACAGGGGTCTTATGTTGAAGGAAGAGACGAGGATCTGACTCCATATTTCAGAAGGCCTGATTTATTATTTAATTATATATATTACATTAAAACTATACTAAAACAATAGAAGAAAAGGTTTCATCTCAGAAGGTTAGCTAAGCTAAGAATAGAAAAGAATGAAAAACAAAGGTTTGTGGCTCAGCTAGAGAGTCTGAGCCAGCTGGGCTGTGATTGGCCATTAATTATAAACATCCAAGATGGGCCAATCAAAGATCCCCCTGTTGCATTCCGCAGCAGCAGATAACCATTGTTTGCATTTTGTTCCTGATGCCTCTCAGCTTCTCAGGAGGAAAAAATCCTAAGGAAAGGATTTTCACAAAAAGATGTCTGCGACAGAAAACAGGGTCATGGGAGTTTTGGTTTGTCATCTAAGCTCTTTTTCTGTTTGCTCAGGGAGATCTATGCCATGGGATCTCTCCCATGGGAGACAGTTCTCTGTGAATTTCTCCATCATGGTTCCAAGCTCACAAGCAGAAGTCCGACCAAAACTGCTGCAATGTGAGTCCTTCCCACAGGCAGGACTGTGAAAAATGTGTATTTTATGATTGGCTTTTCACAAATACTAAAATTAATATTATATGTGTTATGTTAGAAAGTAACGCTGTATTAATTTTCTTAAGTAGTGTGTTAAATATAGTTTTAGGTTATAACATAAGATCCCCCTGTTGCATTCCGCAGCAGCAGATAACCATTGTTTGCATTTTGTTCCTGATGCCTCTCAGCTTCTCAGGAGGAAAAAATCCTAAGGAAAGGATTTTCACAAAAAGATGTCTGCGACAGAAAACAGGGTCATGGGAGTTTTGGTTTGTCATCTAAGCTCTTTTTCTGTTTGCTCAGGGAGATCTATGCCATGGGATCTCTCCCATGGGAGACAGTTCTCTGTGAATTTCTCCATCATGGTTCCAAGCTCACAAGCAGAAGTCCGACCAAAACTGCTGCAATGTGAGTCCTTCCCACAGGCAGGACTGTGAAAAATGTGTATTTTATGATTGGCTTTTCACAAATACTAAAATTAATATTATATGTGTTATGTTAGAAAGTAATGCTGTATTAATTTTCTTAAGTAGTGTGTTAAATATAGTTTTAGGTTATAACATAATGTTAAAATAGAAACTATGCTATGTGAGATACTTTTTTTAAGAGATCACTCACACCAAGATAGCAGCCATAGGACACCTAGATCTTTCAGAGAAAAAGAATTTACTGCTCTCTTATCGAGTTCTTCCTGCCTTGCTCAGCCCTGAAGATGCCGTTAGGATTCAGAGGAAGAAGCTGACACTGACCAGACAGAATCCTTTGTTTGAATGGAATTTATGCATCATGTATGAAATGTATGAATATGCAACAGGCCATTGCTTTGAAGGGTTAATCCTCTGTTAATGTGTGTCCTTTTTCAGGTTTATTTTGCCCAGAAAGAGGTACCCAGACTGTCCATAACTCTTTGTTTTTATTGTGTCATATTGTCCTAAATCCTAATTGTCCAAATTTTTATTACTCTAATTATATTACTCTTTTTATAATCATTTTATTACTATTAAATTTTTAAAATTTTAAAAACAAGTCATTGGTGTTTTTCACCGGACAGTCCTCCCAAAACTGCTGTGGTGTGAATCACTCACCCACAGGGTGCAGTACTCTAAGGATAGGCTGCTCTAGTTTGGCAACAAGAGCCTTCTTTCTCTATCTCTGGAAACAAGGGCTCTCTCTCTCCATTCAGGTTCTCACTGGATCACAGCTTCCTCTGGCATCCAACCGCTCCAGGGTGAGCACTTCTCCCATGGGCTGCGAGTGGATCTCTGCATCCCCTGTGGACTTCATGGGCTGCAGGTGGACAATTTGTTTCACCATAGTCCTCGCCACATCCTGTAGAAGAATCTTGGCTCTGACATTTGGAGCCCCTCCTCCCCATCTTTTTCCACTGACCTTAGTGCTGCCATGTTGTTTTCTCTCACATGTCCTCACTTCCTCCTCTTCTCTGACTGGAAGGAACACTGCGGCCAATAGGCGCCATTGCCAATAAGTTCCACCAATTCAAAGATTCCTACAGGATCCTGCAGTGCCAAGAGGTCAATTTCATCTAGGTTTCATGTCAGAGAGGCACTCACCATGTTTTGCCCGCCGGCCATGCAGCCCCACCACCATCATGCAGGCAGTGGCAGTTGCCATGGCACTGGCACTATTTAACACCTTTTCTCATGTGGGGTGCTGGGAAAGAGAAGCTGCCATCGCCACCCCTGCCCTTCTGCCCACAGTGGCTGTCTAGGGGTGGCCAGGCAGGCAAGGCTTGCTGCAGTTCGGACCAAGATGGTGACAGCTGTGGCAGGGCATCGCTGCGTGCTGCGGGGATGGCCACAATGGCAGCACCTCACCACTCCTGGAAAAAACTGCACATGCGCTATTTTGATTTTCTTCTTAAATATGTGATCAGAGAGGCATTACCAACCTCTCCAATTGGGCCAGCAGCGTGTCCACCTTCAGAGCCATCAGAGATTGGCTCTGTCGGACATGGTGGAAGCTTCTAGCAGCTTCTCGCAGAAGCCACTTGTGTGGCCCTCACTACCAAAAACCAGGCTGTGCCAAATAAAGACAGAACCCTCTTGACTACTCATCACTTCTCTCTGCCAATTAGTGTAGAGATCTGTAGTGATTACCATACCACACTACCAGGTCTCTTGCAAGAAGCAGACACCAGACTCCACCCTTCACAAAAAGCCCAAGAGAAATCTGGGATCAAGAAAAAGTTGGAGGCACTTGTTTTCGGAGGGAGGAGAAAACCTGAACAGCAGCTTCCAAAGCGAGTTGAAGACTAGACCTGCTGGGTTATCCATCAAGCAGCTTGGCTGTTTTCCCACGAAGGAGGATGGGGAGGCAACAGCGGGTGAGGGAGTCCAAGTGATATCTCAGCCCAGCTGCTCTGCAGCCCAGAAAAGGAAGGAGAGACACCAGCCACCTCCACAAGCGCAGGGGAGCACAGGGGCCCATGGGCTGGTCAAGAGCCCACACTAGGGTCTCAGGAAGGGGCAGCTTGCCCAGGCCTCTCCCAGGGATGTACCAGGAGATCCTAAGCCGTAAGGACTATGTGGGAAACCCATTCAGATGAGTCTATCAGTGGACCTTTTGAACTCATGGCATCACTGCCTAATGAGTTCAAAATGATGCCATGCAAATGAGGAGCATTTGGGAATTGCACCAGACTGTTATGGGAGTCTTAGGGGAGGGGACAAAGGTGAGAAAAGGAGGAATCAAGGGCATCTGAGAATAAAAAGCCTGGGAAAACAGATGGATGAAGGAATAAGAGGGTCTGGTTTCATTTATGCAGGAGGCTGGTCAGCACACTTGTCTGGGCTGGCCCAATGCTCTGTCATCACAGTCTGTCCTGTCTTCTCAATAAACTCCATTTCTAACTCTTTTCTTGGGTGAAAGACACCCCAACTGGTGTGCATGTTTGTAGGGGGCACTGAAATTAGCAGCCCTGAACCAGAACCCGAGGCCAGAACCCTGAGGTACTTGGAAGGTACAGATTTCATGATACAGTCACTACATGTTCCCTTCTAATGTGCACACAATCACCTTTGTATCTTTGTTCTTCTCTGGGTTCAGGAATTTATCAAGGCCTTGGTTGAGCAATATTCTTTGTCAATTAGTAACATTGGTTCCTCCTATTACTATCTTGTCTCTATGTCTGGCCTTATCTCTTATGAGTCTGTTTGTAAAGCCAAATTCCTTCCATTCCTTTCAATGAGAAATGGGAATGGCATCCATTTGGCAGTACTCAGGAAAGCAGCCAGACTGCCCAAATTCCTCTGGCAAATTATGCCCAGGGTTGCCTCTTCACACAGCAGGATTTTATGCAGCTGAGCTTCTTGATGAATGGACCTTTAGAAAGTAACACCTCACGCTTCTTGGACAAGGAACCTTAAGAAATTAATCTCAAGTGAGGTTTAAAACAAGAGTTGCCCAGCATTAAAGGACAAGAATTCTTCAAATTCTGAAAATCCCATGTTAATTCAGTTTGCCTTGAAATCAGTTATGTTGCATGCATGTGGGTTACAATGAGGGCTGCAACTTGGTATTCCTCAAATTAGAGTTTCCTGAAATTAAGTGTTCATTATCTTTTTTTTTTTGGTAGAGAATTTATCTGTTTATTTTTTTATGGTTGTTGTCAATGCATGTGTGCTCTTCCATTGTGGTTTTGACTGGAAGCCATCAAATGTATGTGTATAAACATAACACAAGACGATGTTTAAGTACTGTTTTTCAAAGTTAACTTTTTTTTTACAGGGAAGTGGAAATTGTGGAAAGAAAATATGCAGGCTCAATACTGTGAGACAGTAACCAGTGGTACTCCAGCTGAGTGGTTCAAAGACTGCTGAAGCAAGGGAAGAGGTATGGCCTCACCTCCATATTTCTTGTGGGAGTTGGGTTTAGGTTTCTCAGTGAATTTCTTCCTGATATTACCAGGAAGATGCTGGAAGGGTAAGGGGGCAGCTTTCTCAGTGAATAGACAGCGATTAAGACCCAAAGTGGTAGCTCTGGCCTTCCAACAGAATCGTTTAGGGGTTTGGAAGTTTTGAATGGGGACGTGGGCTCTCCCACTTACAGTTTGGGAGGCTGGGTGTGAGAAATGAGGCTCACTTTTTAAAATTTTTAATTTAATAAGGGATAAAGCAAAAGTAACAGCGTTGTGTGCGTAGCCATAGCCAGATGCACACAGTTAACTATAACAACTCTTATATACTTTTTCATTGCATTGGTCAAATGCATATTCATGAAGATTATACATATACATAATTCTTCTGAGTTTACACATTCTGGGAACTCTTTAGCTTAGTTCTGGAAATTCTTTAGTTTAGCCCTGACCTCATCTTCTTTAGAGTATAGTAAGTATACTATTGTGCCACAATGCAGATGTGATTTTGAGATATTTTATTTTATGATATTTTATTTTCTCACAAGGTCCTGTAATAGGTGAATAATGCAATGATTGACTCTATCAATTAAAAGGCAAATATGTATATATGTTAAGAGAAGTTTTATAGATTTATAGTTACATTTTACCCACCTTGCGTTGCTATCAGGGGACAGCCTGGGTTTTGGACATTTGGGAGGATCAACTTGTCACAAGGGCAATATTTGACCTTCAATCAAGATTTAAGGAAGTAAACTTCACCACTGGACAGCGAAGAAGGAGTTGATGGACAGAACTCTGGGAGGGGCTAAAGGGTTAAAAGGCGAAAGCTCCATTGTGTGGTTGAGCACATCGTGGGAAAGATCCTTTGCTCCTGGTACAGCAATATATTCTCTATTCAGTCCTCTGTTATGTTTTTTATAAGGTTTTAATAAACCTTTCTAAATTTTTGGAAGTGAGTAGCATTTCTCACAGTCCCCTGGTCTGTCATTTGACAGTTATTGATAGCCAAAGAGTCAGTGGTAGATTCCTCCTTGCTCTTTTGGTGCTATTTGCCCAATTCTTTTCAATGTTATCTTATCATACAGACATTTTAGCATTTTTACAAGCACTTTCAATCAATATTAGCTATTTCACTATGGTTAATTAGTTAGTTACAAAAATAAAGGCATTAGTTATTTCACAACTACAATTACTTCCACAAAAGTTAATGTTATAATACACAGCACAAAGGCTCTATTTTGATATTTTGCGAAAGCCTAAACTATATTTTATCACACTAAAATATACAATCTACGCAGGTGTAGTATATGGTAGAGATAATCCATGCTATTAATGTATAAAATATTGTAAAATCAAAACCATGTCTTTTGACTATCCTGGCTGGGAGCAGCTGTCTTATTCATATACATCTAGTTCCCAGACGCGTTAAGATAAACATCGACGCTTCAAAGTAAGAATAGAGGCTTCCAGAACGATAATCGTCGGCTTCCCTGAGTTGTCAGGTCCACCTGAAAGCAATTATCGCCCTGCCGATTACATCTGTTGAGATAACCAACAGCGCCATCCTGATACATGTGAATACATGGCTTCTCCAGAGTCGACTGACAACATCGAGACGCCTGGACGGGACCTTTGTCCACCTCTGCACATGGAAAGCAACAACGTTGCATGTGAAGAGACACAAAGAAAATTTGGTCATCTCTGCCTCGGGCAGAATAACTGTATAAAAACTCGCTGCGCGAAGCCGCAATCGTGAACTGGGGAGACTCTGACACTCAGAGGTCAGATCCATGTTCACCCGGCGCCCATCCCGGGCTCAACGCTGACTCTTTGGCTGTAGTGGTTTCGACGACCAAACTTCGGTCTCGCAGACAAATTAATAAATCTTTGCTAAATTTTCTTATAAGTTTGGCTCACGATTTGATCATTTCTAACACAGGGATTAAGGCAACCATAAAAGTCTCACAAATTATACTATGTTAAAAGCAGTTAAGAAGAATTTACATACTCTACTATATCAAAATATTTTGTAAAAGACAATATATAATAGCAGAAGCCAACAATTACATGTTTTTTTATAACACTAGGGATATTGTGTGAGAAGTTTAGGGCTCTGCTCGAGACTTCACTATTGGGGCAGGTCCTTCCCCCCTTTCTGCCATTTCTGCAGAGCAGAGGGAGCGGTCGCATGGTGCTGTGGGACATTCTCAGTGCTGTAGGACAGTTGTGCATTCGGCTCCAGGACATTGCTACGCTGCAATTTGGCACTATGTTTGAATCTGCCTGCTTCCCCTGCTTCTGCCAGCTGCTCCTTGGTAGTGCTGAGATTGAATGCTGCCCCTGAGTTTGTAAAAGGAGCAATTTCCTTCCTTCCCTCCTGGCACCGGATGAGGGGATCATGGTGTGCTCTCTGTCTCATGCCCTGCCAGCCATGGTCATATCTACACTAGAGGGGAAACATGGCACTCAGCAGTTGTGAAACTTCTATTTCTGTGGTGTTGTCTGTTCTGCTCTCTTACACAACTACACACATTATAAATATCTTCCAGTAAAGAACTGTTACTTCCTTTCCTATATTTTTGCCTTAAAGCCCTGTAATTTCTAAGTTACAATAATTTTGAAGGCGGGGCCATCTTTGCATTCCAGTAAGGTTCCCACCTTCCTTGGCAGACATTTGTCTTTTAAACCAAGACACTGTCACCAAAAGCTGAGAAATAAATTCTACAAGCAGTATGCTAGGTTACGTAGCCAACAATAATTAATTCTTAATAACACAAATCATAATATCATTATAAACATCTGTTTATTCATAATAATATAACTTGTTTGGTAACAAATTACCCCTTTGAGACTTTAATATAATTTCTTCAAAGTCTCATATCCACTTATTGTATTGGCCTAGTCTATACAGCAGTATGTATTGCAACAAGTGATCAAGAGCATGAGTTAAAAACAGCACAATAAGTACAAAGAGTTGTTTTAACCATCCTAAGTTGGGGAGCCACAAATCTACTTCTTGCACCTTCACACAAGTATTGATGGTTAGCAGCACTTGATACGGTCCCTTCCACTTTTCTTGGAGAGGCTCTTCAGTCCAGGTATCGAGGTAGTCTCCTGGTTGGTATGGATGAGCTGTGATGTCCAGTGTCATGGATGCTGCCAGCACAACGTATCTGTGGAGAGAAGACAACACCTGCCCATGGGATTTAATATATTCTATCAGACTCTGGTTCATTCTTCCTACTTTCCCACTAAACTGAGGTCTCCACAGAGCGTGCAAGCCCCACTTTACCCCTAACATTTTTGCTAGGCTTTTGCTATTTCAGCAATGATGTGAACCTGTGTCTGGTGACATTCCCATTCATACTGCAAACCTCGGGACAATTTCCTTCACCAAATCTTTACTAGCTTTGTTAGCGCACTAAGAAGAAGCTTCTGGCCATCCTGAAAAAGTATCTACTGGTACCAATAAATACCTGTGGCCCTTTTACCATGGCAGCTCAGCAAAACCTATTTGCCAATAGTCTCGTGGACAATTTCTTAACAGTCACAGGTGTGCGTGTAGGCTATCTAATTTGATGTGCCTTGTTCTTTAAGTGTTTGGCCCTTTTTAACAATGCTTTTTATGATACCAGTCATTCTTTTGTTCAAAACCTGAGGCTTCATTGCTTCTACAATAAACTCTATTCCTCAGGGAGTTACCATATGTCCTCCTGAGATTTTCTTCATAAGGTTTTAGGGAATCATGATTTGTTTGCTGTATGTAATCCACCATCGTTCAGGACTCTTGTCAGCATCTAACAATTCTGCCAATTTCTCATTCTTAGCCTGATAATCAGAAGCCTGCTTGTCCAAATGCTGTTATTTCTCAGGTAAGACCAAAAGGACATCCCCACCAGCAGCCTCCTTGGCTCCTTTGTCAGTCAGGCAATTTCCAGTATTTACTGGGGTCTTCCTGACTTATGAGCTTTACAAAGCATTGATGCCACCTCTCAAGTAGCTGCACCCCCTCTAACAATCACTGTGTTATTTGTCCATGTTTCACAGGGGATGCCTGGGAAATTAACAGCCCTCCCTTTCCAAATAGCTCCATGGGCATGGACCACTCCAAAAGCAAATTTTAAGTCTGTCCATATATTTACAATCTTATTCTCTGAGAGCTCCAATGGTCTTGTCAATGAAATCAGTTCTGCTTTCTGAGCCAATGTGTTGGGGGTTTTAGCTTTGGCTTCTATTACCTCATGCTGAGTTACGACTGAGTAACTTGGCTTTTTGGATTCCGTTTTTCACAAAGCTGCTCCCACCCACAAGGAGTTCCCAATCCATGTCTTTCAAGTTCTTTATGTCATCTCAACAACAGTAAACCTGTTCAGTGCCCTGCAAACAATCATGGGCCAGTTCCTTTCATAATGGGTTAGCTGTTAAGAACACTGCTGGATTCAAGTTAGTTACTTTTAACTCCATGTCATCTTGTTCTAGCAGTAGTCTGGTATGTTAACATTCTGTTTGGTGATGACCAGTGTCCTTCTTTTTGTTCCAACACCACTACAACTGTACAGGGCACAAAAACAGTCAGTTGCTGCCCCATGGTTATTTTTTTTTCCTTCTTGGATTTGGAGGACTGCTGCCGCTACTGTCCTGAGGCAGGGTGACCATCCTTTGTTCTTCTAGGATGCCAGCTGTTGTGTCAATACCCCCAATGCCAAATGGAATTTTTCATGCATAAATAGTTCAAAAGGTTTACCAAGTCCAGTAATCCCAGTGCAGGAGCAGTCAATAGAGCACGCTTCAATTCCTGAAAGGCTTTGCTGCATTCAGGCTCAGTTCTTTTCTAGAAAGGGGCTCAGCATTTTAACAGATAGCCTCCTTTCTTTCCTGGTGTTGACTCCTTTGCCCGTGTGGAACAGTGAATCTCCTAAACTGCAAGTACCCTGCTAGTTACACAGTGAAGCATTTCCACAGAACAGTTCACCTGAGCTGGCACAGGCCTCTGCAGTGCTGCACCAATCCCTCAGTCTCAGGACAAACCCAACCAGCTCATGCTAACAGAGGAGCCTGCGGCCAGAAACTTGATTTTTTTCTTTTTCAAACATAATTTGTGCATTTAATTTAGTCAACACTTCTCTTCCTAGTATTGGTATGGGACATTCAGGAATATAAGGAAATTGACAGGCTAACACCAATTTATCATTTCCAAATTTTAATGCTGAAAGAAAGGCCTATTTTCCTTTTGCTCTGTCACACCAACATGAATTGTTCTGACTAAATTTTCCTTTAGGCGTATTTAAGACTGAATACACCACTCCAGTGTCTACTAAGAAATTCCATTTGTCATTCCCAGCATTAATGTAATCCCCACAGGTTTAGCTGGGGATGACACCTCCAGTCCCCATCACACATCTTCTACCAGTGGGAGACTTCCAGCCTGATCAGGAGATTTGGGTGAAGTCCAGGGTCCACCAGTTCATGTTTGTCCCTTTCCCCACAGGTATTCCCATTTCCCATGGCCCTTCTCTTAACAAAATAGCACACAGACCCCTGTACAACTATGCCTGTAACTCCTTCTCTGCCTCTCTCCCATGATGCCACCATCTCTCCCCCCACCACCCCGCAACTGAGCTTCGCTCTGCTAACACAGCTTTTGCTCCTAATTATTGTACATGTTCCATGCTGTTTCTAACAACTTACTCAGATCCCTAGGAATAACATATCCAATCATCACATAGCTTCACAACTTTCTCTGGGTGTTCCCTACAAGTTTGTGCTACGGGACTAAACCCTGCATGAGTTTCCAAACCCAAAATCCTTTTGTCTACCCCTCCATCATTTATCATTATATTAACTTGATCATTTATGCCTCTTCTGCCTGCACCTGGAGGAAAGTCCCCAGCTGCAACCTTATCTATTCTCTTAGCTCCTCTTGTCCCCTTGTGGCCTGTTATGGGTCCTCATGGTCCCTCTCTTCCACAACCATACTTCATACAGCAGCAGCTGTATAAAAAACACATTGTATTGGAAACAGTGTTTCCCAATACTACAAGCCTAGGCTTTTTTCTTGATTTTTCTCTAAAGCTAAAATCACTTAAGAACCCCTTAATAACAGGTTACACTCTGTGTGTGTGTGTGTGCGTGCGTAAAACAAATCTACATACAACACCTTAACAATTATGCACTCCTCAACTCCTACCACGTGCTGCAGCAGGAGTTGT